>NC_044987.1:79594221-79894221 GCF_008728515.1 Papio anubis
GAGTGAAAATCCTGTGATGAGGATTTTGAAGGAATTGGCCACTGTATAGAAAACAGGGCGCTAGACTTTTGGCTCTGGAAGATCTGTTGGAGGCACCAGCTCTAACTCTTTCACCAGCTGCGTGATCTGGCTCAAGTTCCTCAGTTCCTCACCTGATAGATGCGTTTTGCAGATCGAATGAGCTTTGTTAGAATTACATATAAAGAGGAAAGTAACTTATTAAATATCTCTTATGTGCCATGCCTTATTTCATTTAATCCTACAACAACAACAAGGAAGGGAATGTTGTCATCTACCTTTTATAGATCAGGAAAATAAGGCTTCAAAAAGGAAAAGGAATTGGAGATACCTGAAATGAAAGTTAGAACGAAGTCTGTCTACTGGCTTGTTGGCTCTGTTGTTCCACGCAATTTTGTCAGGAACAAAATACTCTTAGATCATTTTAAATACACAATCTCATATTCAGATTGATAAGGTATAATTCTGTCTTTTGGAAGACATATCTTTAAAGGGTGGAATGGGAAGGAAAATTTCTATGAGATGGGCAGAGCTTTAAAACTATGAGGCTTTTTTGCTAGTTTCTCAGTTTCCACCATTCTGTTACTGCCTTTCACTGTAAGATTTTTATCCAATCCAAGATACCCTCCATTATTAGACATGCCTTTATTTTATGTGCTACTGATTTCAGAGTGCTACTGATTACAGGATTATCCCTATTTAAGAGGTATTACAATGTAGAAAGTTGTACATTTTAGAATCAAATATATGTACCTGGATCTCAGCATCATAGGGCCGCTGTATTTTTCCAGGTTCTTGGAAAAAGCAATGGCTTTGTTTGCTGTTTCTCATTTCTTTCTCAAGGGCCAGGGGTCTGGGCCAATCAGTACTTAGCAAGTGGCTGGGACATAGTAGCCACTGAATAAATATTGAAAGACTAGATGAATGAAGTTTCTGACGTCTTTCCTGAAGGAAAGCAGAAGCTTTACTTTATGGAAGAATATTTTCTCTCCTGTCCAGGTCTCTAGGTCATGTCTATACTTGTTTATACATGTTGATACTCTCACCTTGGGGTGACAGAGGTCTGGCCAGGTGGCCCCCCTTTAGGTGTTACAGTAGAAAATGTGGCTGATGCTGGTTTGCTCTGCGGATGGGGTGTGTGGGGGGTGGCTTGCTGAGCTCAGGGTGGAGGAAGGGAGCAGGAGTAATAATCCCCCCAGCCAGGAGTCTCAGCACCATTGTCCTCCCTTGAAGCTGAGACAAAGGAGCAATTTTATGCTAATCAGTGTAGATGAAATAAGCTTTTTTATTTTTTTCTTTCTACAAATTCTACTTCTTTCGCTTGGAGACACGATAAATGAGGGGCGTCTATACAGCCACATTCCTCGGCTGAGGCACACAGCCAGTGGGGCCGATATCAGGAAAGTGTGCAGCAGTGGAGAACTGGACAGAGCCTGTCGGACCTGCCCATCTCTTCAATGTGAAGCCCTGCACATTTGTGGGCAGTGTTGGAGTGGACTGTGTTTGAGGAAATGAAACTAATGTATTGCAGGGGAGAGAAAAACGTTCTCTCTACCTTCTGAAGGTTTGAGAACTGAGTCTATGAAATAAACTGAAAGTAGATAGATTAACAGGAAAAAATCATTTTCATTACATGCATAACCATGGGAGTCCCACAAAATATGAGACTCAAAGAAGGGTCAGATGATTGAAGTTTCTGTAGCATCCTGAGTTACAGAAAGAAATAGAGGCTTTGGGTTTGTGGGTTCGGAGAGTAGCAGACAGCACAAGTTATGGGAAGGTGAGGGGAGGAATTGTACAGTGAATAAAAGTTGTCTTGTTATGCAGCTGAAGTCTCTCTCAGGTAATATACGTTATCACCCAGCAGCCCTCTTCCTGGTACAGATACTTCAATAATGTAGACTTCCGTTCTAGATGTAAATTTCCTTTACAGAAGGATAACGTTTTAGAGCTACTCCTGTGTGTGCAGTTTCTTAGAATAACCAGTTCAGAATATGCCAAAGAATTGCTAAATCAAACTACATTTGGGCTTTAGAAGTCTGTGTACACGTCCTGTGTAACTAACTGCAACCTAACTTAGCATGTAAACCAACAGAAAACCTAACTTAGGAATTTGCCTTTGTAACAACTGAATCTCAGCCAATTATAGCAGCCAAATTTGAGCCTGGGGCAGGTGACCAACTGTTCAAACTAGGTTCAGTTAAATGCAGAGATTTAACCAACTGACTGTCTCTATACCTCATTTTTGTTTTCTGTATGCCATTTCATTTCCTCTGACTATAAATATAACCTGCACATGTGGTGGGGTGAAGCATTCTGAGCCATTTTTCTGTTTGTTTTAGAGATGGAGATCTTGCTATGTTGCCCAGGCTGGAAAGCAGTTGCTATTCACAGCCACAATCATAGCGCACTGCACCCTTGAACTCCTGGGCACAAGTGATGCTCCCACCTCAGTCTCCTGAGTAGCTGGGACTACAGGTGCACACCACCATACCTGGCTTCTGAACCATTTTTGATGTAAAATGTTGCCCAATTCTAGAATTGCAAATAGAAGCCAATTAAGATCTGCAAAACTAGTGTGAAAAGAAAAACTTTAAACAAATTAAATTTACCAGAGTTTAATTGAGCAAAGAATCCTTGAATGAGCAGCCCCCCAAACCAGAACAGGTTCAGAGCAACTCTGGTGCTGCTGTGTGGTTGGAGAGGATTTATGTATGGGAAAAGGAAAGTGACATAAAGGAAACAGAAGTGAGGTACAGAAATAGCCAGATTGGTTACAGCTCAGTCTTTGCCTTATTTAAACATAGTTTAAACAGTTGACTGCAGTTTTGCTGCAGTGTGAGTGGCAAGGGTGATCTTTCTCTGAGATCATTTCCAGAAGACCCAATCTCGGGATTCTAGATCATGATGGTCCTCTGCTGGTGGATCATGAAAAAAGCTTTCTTTACCTTGTAACAATACACTTTGGCATAATGCATTAAAACTTGCGGCACTTAGTCATATGGTAGTTTAAGAGCAGGAGATACATGAGGTTCTATTATCAGGGGCATAAGCCTACCAGTGACTACTTATAAAAGATTAACTTTTAGTTTCCACTGGAAGTAGTTCTGATTGTCATCAGTCTGTAATACCTTTGACCAAGGCAATCCAGTTGATTCAATTAGCTTTACCTAATGCCATTGTATCTATAATATCTCATTTAACTGTCCTGCAATTTGTCCGGTGAAACAAGTACCTTTATTGTTAGAGATTTTTCCAGGAATGTCCTATGAAGGAATCACACTTTCTAATAATCTATTAGCTACTGTTATAGCACCAGCCTTCTTCCATGGGAAAGATTCTATATTGATACTTAAAAGGATATAAATCCTCTTAAATTGATATTTAAATATCCTCTTAAATATCAATTTTGTTTCTCCAATTCAGGTACATAACGCTGTTTATTAAATGGGTTATCATAGGTAATTTAACTTGGATATGGAATTTACTCAAATTGTCTATCTTAACAATTTCAGTACTGGCTGATTTAGCACGAAAATCTGTCAAAGTATTTCCTTGGTATATAACTAATCATTGTTCTGCTTGGGTTAGCAGTTTTATAAACCAGGCAGTTTCTTTATTAGAGTTCCAGGAATTCTTACCCAGTCCAAATGATATGATCCTAAAGTTATCGAAAACCTCTATTCAGCAGTGCTTCTTAGGGTCCTTTCCATCCTTTCCATGAACTTCCTTGAAGACACAACACTCTAGGATTTTACTTGCTTGCAAAAAACTTTCAGGAAATGCATCAGAATTTGGCAATTAACTGTGGAAATGTCTTAGAATGGTCATGGTTAAAGACACAGTTGACAAGAAAATTGGTTATTTCTGTGGCCTACAATAATTTAACATAATAACCATAGTTATGACTGGTAACATATAAAGACCTACTAGAATTTTAGGAATGTCATGCAATTTTGAAACATATGTTAATAACATATTCATAAAAATGTAGCTTGAAGAAGGTTAAACATCATTTGTTATTTGACAAGGTTTCCCATATAATTTAACATATCTAATAAGCCTATTTATTATCCCTTTTAGATGCTGCCGGGGCCCTCCGTTAATTAGTTTGAGGTGAAAAGCCTTAATTCTGATTTTGAAATTTGATTTTTGGAAGCCTGTCAAATATATCAAAAGCTTAAAACACTTAATCAAAACAGAGGCCGGGGGTGGTGGCTCACGCCTGTAATCCCGGCACTTTGGGAGGCCAAAGTAGGTGGATCACTTGAGGTCAGGAGTTGGAGACCAGCCTGACCCACATTGTGAAACCTTGTCTCTACTAAAAATAGAAAAATTAGCTGGGCATGGTGCACACCTGTAGTCCCAGCTACTCAGGAAGCTGAGGCAGGAGAATCACTTGAGCCCAGAAGGTGGAGATTGTAGTGAGCTGAGATTGCACCACTGTACTCCAGCCTGGGTGACAGGAGTGAAACCCTTTCTCAAAAAAAAGAATCACAGGTAACTGTAAAAAAAGCAAAAACTTTTATTCTTTGATAAAGAGGAGACTCAGTTTTCCAAAAAAAATCAAAAGACTTAATAAAAACAGTATGAGATGGAATCTCCCCCTTCCCCCCTTTTTTGTGGTTTGTACAAATGTGAATGAAAGTATTTTGCTGTCCCTTCTTAATACTGCATAAAGTTTTTTAAAAGTAAAAACCAAATTTTACTTTTGTATTAATGTGTTATTAATACTAAAGCTAATTTTAATAAAACCTTATAAATATATCATCCAATCTCAGTCAGCTTTTTTTTTTTTTTTTTTTTTCCAGAGAGTTTAGGTAATTGTTTATTGTCCCAATTGTACTCTGGCTGAATTGTAACTCAACTTCAGGACTGAATAAATCCTGCACTTCTTCTTCTTCTTTTTTTTTTTTAAATTATACTTTAAGTTCTAGGGTACATGTGCACAACGTGCAGGTTTGTTACATATGTATACATGTGCCATGTTGGTGTGTTGCACCCATTAACTCGTCATTTACATTAGGTATATCTCCTAATGCTATCCCTTCCCTTTCCCCCTTCCCCACAATAGGCCGCAGTGCGTGATATTCCCCTTCCTGTGTCCAAGTGATCTCATTGTTCAGTTCCCACCTATGAGTGAGAACATGCGGTGTTTGGTTTTCTGTTCTTGTGATAGTTTGCTGAGAATGATGGTTTCCAGCTTGCGCATCCATGTCCCCACAAAGGACATGAACTCATGTCCTTTTTAAAGGCTGCATAGTATTCCATGGTGTATATGTGCCACATTTTCTTAATCCAGTCTGTCACTGATGGACATTTGGGTTGATTCCAAGTCTTTGCTATTGTGAATAGTGCCGCAATAAACATACGTGTGCATGTGTCTTTATAGCAGCATGATTTATAATCCTTTGGGTATATACCCAGTAATGGGATGGCTGGGTCAAATGGTACTTCTAGTTCTAGATCCTTGAGGAATCACCAACTGTTTTCCACAATGGTTGAACTAGTTTACAGTCCCACCAACAGTGTAAAAGTGTTCCTATTTCTCCACATCCTCTCCAGCACCTGTTGTTTCCTGACTTTTTAATGATCGCCATTCTAACTGGTGTGAGATGGTATCTCATTGTGGTTTTGATTTGCATTTCTCTGATGGCAAGTGATGATGAGCATTTTTTCATGTGTCTGTTGGCTGTATGAGTGTCTTCTTTTGAGAAGTGTCTGTTCATATACTTTGCCCACTTTTTGATGGGGTTGTTTGTTTTATTCTTGTAAATTTGTTTGAGTTCTTTGTAGGTTTTGGATATCAGCTCTTTGTCAGATGAGTAGATTGCAAAAATTTTCTCCCATTCTGTAGGTTGCCTGTTCACTCTGATGGTAGTTTCTTTTGCTGTGCAGAAGCTCTTTAGTTTAATTAGATCCCATCAGTCAGCTTTTAACCACCTAAGATTTTCATAAACCTGTTATAATTTCTTACAAGATTTTTCTTTTTTAAGCTTTTCATATTTTAGTTTTATTTATATGTTTTTTATTTTTGAAATTAAAAATTACCTTTAAATAACTTTTAAACTGGACAAAATTATTTTTTTAACAAACGCACATTTTTATTCCTTTACAACTTTCCTCACCAAAAACATTTTATTTTTATGTACTTTGGGTACAGAATTTTAAAGTATCTAGTAGTTTGAATTACATATATTAACTGCAAGTTTAACTCTAGAAACCCAAATTTCTAGTGAAAACCTAGGATTTAAGTTTGAATTGTTTTATATTATTATTTATAGATAAAAACCATGTTACATATTTTTAAAAAGACATGCTTTCTCAATTTTTTCATTAACAGATCTAAATATATTTAGCTTTTGTATACTAATAAAAATAAAATGCCAAAGTATATATACTTAAACGTATGTTTAATAATGTTTCAGCCTGGCACGGTGGCTTATGCCTGTAATCCCACATTTTGGGAGGCAGAGGCAGGTGGATCATTTGAGGTGAGGAGTTTGAGACCAGCCTGATCAACATGGTGAAGTCCCATCTCTACTAAATCCAAAATAAATTAGGCAGATGTGGTGGCATGTGCCTGTAATCTCAGCTACTCTAAAAGCTGAGGCAGGAGAATCGCTTGAACCTGGGAGACTAAGGTTGCACAGAGCCAAGATTGCACCACTGCACTCCAGCCTGGGCAACAGAGTGAAACTCTGTCTCAAAAAATAATATAATAATTAATGTTTCAGCATTTTAACTTAGAAATGACTCAAACACTATATGATTATTACTTAATTTAATTTATTAATTATTAATTTAACATGACTAAGATTTTAAATTACTAAAGAGTTTTGAAACTATGACATAGATAACCTCCCTAATGTCTTTCCCAGTTTTCCTGGGTCCCAAGTAACCACATGGCACCCAGAAGAGCTGTGAAGGGCAGGGCCCTTCTATGTCCTGAATTTACACTCCAGATATAGAGCTCAGGACAGAGAACACAGTGGTGAAGAGGATTCTTGGAGGATCCAACCAATCCCAAAATGGCCAGGAGGCAAAGCTGGACCAGGGAGGATAGGGCCATATGGGGCTTGGTTCTGCCTTGAAGCTGGTGATCCAACTGTTGAGACTATCTCCCTAGGCCTCTGCATAGTCACCTGTCCAGACCTCAAAAATCTAGAGGCTCAAACCTAAGACAAGCTCACAGTAAGATGTGTGCAAGGCTTTAGGAGAGCCTAGCCCAACTCTTACAGCTTTAGCTCACAGACAAGTCAAACAAGTGTCACAAATATTACAGAAATATCAGTTTTATGACCTCAAAACATATATCTGAGACAGAATAAACCTGTCTGACCAGTAGACTCAGGCAAAAATGTCTCAGTTATGCTTAACTGATGATTTTGAAGCCTTTTATATTTTATTTTGCTAACAATTTGAAAACTAGCTTCATTTACCAAAGATTATCACATACATATAACATATGTAGATGTATAGATATACAGACACAACAACAATGATTTTTGAATGGATTTCTTGAAGTACAGTGTTGTTCATTTGGAACATTCCACTATACTTTTAAATTAGCTTTAGTAAGATTTTGCCATTTTATAAGCATTTGCTGCTTTCAGGGTCTAATACTTATATGCGTATAGGTAGATGTAGCCAGAAGATGGAGTACTCAGTTTTTCAGAAACTAAAAATCCCATTTTTACATTGAATCTTGGCTTTGGCTCTTGGATCCCCTTTTGATCAACTTAGTCAATGATTTTTTTCCCTACCTAAAGCATGCAACAAAAGGAAAAAAAGGGGATAGAACACAAACATCTCTGAAAATTTTTGAAAGCTGAAGTCCACACCTCCTACAATACTGACATTTGCTGCCAGTTTCTGTCTCTAACCCAGTCAGATATCTAAACCCTCTATCTGGATCCAGGCCAGTTAATTATCAGATTCGATCAAATCCTGGACCCAGTCCAGTTTCAGTCTTGACTTCTGAACCAAGTTTGGATGAAAAATTTGCTCAAACAAACTTGGATAGCCCAAAACACAAAGCCATGGAGCTTCAGAATCCAAGAGAGAACTTATCCATGATCTCCAGTTGCCATGAGAGAGCAGTGGACACAATAGGCCTGGCATGTACCTCATTTGGCCACTTGATGCTTTTGGGGGTCACTGAAAGCTCTAGTTCTTTTTTTTTTTTTTTTTTTTTTGAGACTGAGTCTGGCTCTGTCGCCCAGGCTGGAGTGCGGTGGCCGGATCTCAGCTCACTGCAAGCTCCGCCTCCCGGGTTCACGCCATTCTCCTGCCTCAGCCTCCCGAGTAGCTGGGACCACAGGCGCCCGCCACTTCGCCCGGCTAGTTTTTTGTATTTTTTAGTAGAGACGGGGTTTCACCTTGTTAGCCAGGATGGTCTCGATCTCCTGACCTCGTGATCCGCCCGTCTCGGCCTCCCAAAGTGCTGGGATTACAGGCTTGAGCCACCGCGCCCGGCCTGAAAGCTCTACTTCTAACAGCACTTCTGACATCATCTGTTAAAAAACAAACAAAGAAACAAAAAACAAACTTAAATTGAATTTAACAGTTTTATTGAGCAAAGGATTCATGAATTGGGTAGCCTGTCTCCCTGAATCAGAGTGACTCTTGCACTGCCATGTGGTTGAAAGGATTTGTGGCCAGAAAAAGGAAAGTGACATACAGAAAACAGACGTGAGATACAGGCTGGGTGCGGTGGCTCACTCCTGTAATCCCAGCACTTAGGAGACCAAGGTGGGCAGATCACCTGAGGTCAGGAGTTCAAAACCAACTTGGCCAACATGGTAAACACCATCTCTACTAAAAATACAAAAATTAGCCAGGAGTGGTGGCTCACGTCTGTAGTCCCAGCTACTTGGGAGTCTGAGGCAGGAGAATCGCTTGAACCTAGGTGGCGTGTGTTGCAGTGAGCCAAGATCATGCCACTGCGCACCAGCTTGGGCCCCAGAGTGAGACTCCGTCTCCAAAACAAACAAACAAACAAACAAACAGGTGGCTGCTAGGCTCTCCTAAAGCCTTACACACATCTTACTTACAGAAACAGCCACATGGGTTACAGCTCAACATCTCCCTTATTTGAACACAGCTTGAACAGTTGGCCACCTGTGACTGCCCAAAACTTGGTGATTGGTACAAGTATAGGTGACACTGTTTACACATCCAGTTAGGTTACAGTTCACTATATATGGGTAAATCTCTAGGTGAAACTTAAAACATGTAAGGAGGCAACTTTAGGCTAAACTTAATTTAATGATAGATTTGTTGTAATTTTGTCTTTTAACAGAAGTATATTTTGGGGTGGCATATTCTGGTCTTCTATAGTCAAATTCTGGGGTGGTGTGTCTTGAACCCACCAATACTTACCTATTTGAGGACAGGATGATCCATATGGAGGGTACAGGGAAAACTGACTCCAGAATCAGGGGCAAAGGCAAATAAAAGAGCCTTCATTAACCAGACCTACCCAGTGCAACTATAGGTGAATGCTTCCAGAATAAGGCAAAACACACATACTCTGGTGAGCATTATCAGTCCTTCACAAGGTATCCCCAACCTCCTTAGATTTCCTACAAGCCTCCTAGGCCCTGTGCTCCTGCCAAGCAGGCTATGAGCTCACTAGATTCCATGCTGTTGACTTTGCTATCACTGTGTTTGGCCTTTTCATTCATTAATGTGATGTTTCCCTTCTTTCAACTCCTACAGACAGCACTATCTTAGAATTTGTTTTTTTCACTGTGCCTTATGCTATGGTCATTTTGTGCCACTTCATTTATAGAGTTTAGAATTTCCCAATAGTTGCAATAACCCCATGGCCTGCAAAGGACTACATCAGGGAAATGGAACCCCAGCTAGGTGAGACACTAGGAGGACAGATACAGATGTAGACCCTTAGAACTACAGTTCACCAGCTGAACACAGAACAATTTTTATAACTTTCTTAAAATAATAAAGAGCATACTTAACGTTTATACATTTTTGTTTTTACAGTTATGTTTATACACTTTTTATGTAATTTTTTACATTAATGTTTATACATTTTTATATATAGCTCTATTCTTAGTTTTTTGTTCTCTGTAGTGGTTGCACTAATTTACACTCCCACCAACAGTGTGCAAGGGTTCCCTTTTCTCCTCATCCACACCAGCATTTGTTATTGCCTGTCTTTTGGATAAAAGCCATTTTAACTGGGATGTGAAGATATCTCATTGTAGTTTTGATTTGCATTTCTCTGATAATCAGTGATGTTGAGCACCTTTTCATATATCTGTTTGCTGTTTGTATGTCTTCTTTTGAGAAATGTCTATTCAGATGTTTTGCCCATTTTTTAATTGGATTATTAGATTTTTTTTTCGTATAGAGTTGTTTGACCTCCTTCTTTATTCTGATTATTAATCTCTTGTCAGATGGGTAGTTTGCAGATATTTTCTTCTATTCTGTGGGTCATCTCTTCACTTTGTTGATTGTTTCCTTTGCTGTGCAGAAGAAGCTTTTTAACTTGATGTGATCCCATTTGTCCATTTTTGCTGTGGATGCCTGTGTTTGTGGGTTACTACTCAAGAAATTATTGCCCACTCCAAAGTCCTGGAGAGTTCCCCAAAGTTTTTTTATTAGTGGTTTTATAGTCTGAGGTCTTAGATTTAAGTCTTTAATCTATTTGGATTTGAATTTTGTATATTGTGACAGAAAGGGGTCTAGTTACCTATGTGCAACAAGAAAATTCCCATAGTCATAGCAGGAGAGGCAAGTGTTAACAGAAAAAAATGAACTCTAACATATTTTAAAGAAGTTTATTCTGAACAAATATGAGTGACCACAGCCCAGGGAAAACACAAATCCAAGAAGCCTCACGTAAGCAGTCCCAAGGTGGTTGGATTATAGTTGCTTTTATACACTTTAGGGAGGCAAGAGTTACAGGCAAAGACAAATCAGTACATGGATGGTATATATTGGTGTGGCCCCAAAAGGCAGGATATCTTGAAGTGAGGGCTTACAGATTAAGGTAGATTCAGACATTCTTTAATTTACAATTAGTTGAAGGAGTAAGCCTCTGTCTAAAACTTGGAGTCAGCAGAAAGGGTTGTTTTAAGTAAAGATAAGGATCCTATGTAAGAAAATTGATGACCTACAGGCATCAATTTAACCCTTGCCTCGTATGGCCTCAGGTCATGTATACTTTGGTATCTTATTGCCACAAAGAATCTGTTCTGTCAGTCTTATGATCTCTATTTTAATATTAATGCTGGTCAGTGTGTCTAAACTCCAAAAGAAAGGGGGTATAATGAGGCGTGTTCAACCTCTCTTCCAGTCATGGCCAGGAATTCAGTTTTTATTTTTTTATCGGGTGCCCTTGGCTAAGAAGGGATCCCATCAATCTGTAGGGGGCTTAGGATTTTATTTTTAGTTTACATGAGTGTCTTTCCCTAGTAGTCGTATATCCCTGAGCTTTATCTAGCCTCTCATTTTACCTCTTAGAACTTCGGTTTTCTCATCTAAAACAGGAATAATAATACCAGCCAAAGCTAACACAATGTAAAATTATTATGAGGCTCAAGTGAAATGTAAATTGTCATTTTCTCATCATGTCTCTGTCTACCAACTGTCTCTAGATTCTCAGAATCACAAGTTAATTGATGATTGAAGCTCTATAAGCCCTGAAAATGAGAAAATAGGCTTAATCTCCAATTTAGACTCTCTATGACACCTAAATGTGGTGAAAAATGAAATTAAGTGGAGTATCTGTTTTGCTCATGTGGGACTTGATACTCATATATTTCAAAACATCCTGATGTGTTTTTGATTTTTTTCCCCCCAGATTTCAGCTGAATGCTGAATAGGCCTGATCTGAGCTTTGGTTTGGAAATTAAGCCCTACTAATTAACATTTGCCTAATCCCCCCTGTGGTTCCAGGGTTGTGTTTTCAAAAAAAGTGAAAAACAGCTAATTAATAGTGCTTTGATATGAGATTCAAGACATCCAGAGTTTTCCCCCATCTCAGAATCTTTGGTGGTGCAGAGACAAAGCACTTAAGAGATTAATGTTTCAATACCATGCCTCACCCTTTGTTGTGCAAAAGGGAAGGTTTTGATTCTTTTACCAAGGATGGAAACCTCTTTCCTCAGGAAAGGCACTCAACCAAGACCACCTCTTATTGCATTAATTTGATCAATTTTATTTTGGACAGTCTCCTTTTTGCAATTTTTAAAAGTAGAACAAAGTCCTTTTGAAATTGATATTTCCTTTTCATGCAGTTTGTTACTTGCTCGGTGGATCCATGTCCTTAATCTATCAAAATAGACAAAGTGATTCCCCACTCAATTGACTCATGGAATTTGTAATAACAAATTAAGTATTTGAAGTGAGCCAGCTTTGGAAAAGGAATTCTAAAATAGTTAAGCCATAAACTGTAATGTATACATGAAGTTTTCATTTGTGAATTTGTATCTTTATGTATTTGTGAAATTAAGTCAACAAACATGTATTGAAAACTTTCCATCTGACAGGTACTAAGTGAATAAAATATAGTCCTTGCCATTAAGGAGAGTTTTTACTTGCTGAATACGGACTGTTCTCTTACTTCCCCACTCTTTTTTTTTTTTTTTTTTTTAACTGCTTCATTTTTTTCTCTCTGAATCTCATCAGTGTCGTCTCAAAAGTGAAACAAACCCAGCCTGTGTTAGCTGGGCTCAAGACTGAAGTACCAAAGATTAGCTAACCTGCTGATGTGATTACTTACTGTGAGGGAGAAAAAGTAGCAAGCATTGGTGTTTCTAGATTCATTCATCTATAAGAAAAGTTCTTTCCCAGCAATGCAAAAATGAAAACATGTATAATACCTCAGTGTATCAAATATTAATGGCATAAATTCATACAAATGTTTTTCTGTTTAACTCAACTGATATTTATTGAGTGCCTACTAGCTCTTGAGTGATTACAATTGCATGGTTTTATTGTTTTCTTCTTTCACAAAGGCAGTGGTCATTGAGTGATGAATAACACATATAGTTCATGCCAACATACCTGGATATCCAGCCTACACAACACTAATCATATGTATATTTGGAAGGCATTGCGCATAATTTATTTCATATTGGCAGTATGTCTGGATTATTGATTTGTTTCTTTTTTGAATCAGATAAGCAAAACAAAAAGTAAGACAAAACAGTAACAAAAATAAACAACAAAAGAAGGGCGATTTTGTGATTCAAAAATTGTAATGTGCCCTGGAAGACATTCTGCCCTAAGAACGCTGCTACAAATGTGATATTGATGATATATTCATTACGTGGTTTCCAATGTTGCTAAAATGCCTGCCTCTGGGTATCTGTTCCCTATGTAATTGATCTTTAAAATCCTTCCATTGTGAAAATTATATAGTTCTGTTTCTGTTCAATTGTCAAGTTCAAATGAAGTACTACTTTATTGCGGAACTGCATTTGTAAGGGAAAAATCTTAATGTTGACATTTGATACTACAGAGTCTACTGCAGTAATTGGTTAATTTCTTCTCCTGGTGGCAATGGCAGTGTGACCTTCCAATTAAGGGCCATTCACTCCGGTCCTTACAGCAAATTGATATTGTTATCACAGAATTAAAATGTTGTGTTCTTATGTTTTCTACTACCTCCTCCTGCCTCTCTGCAAATGCCTAGACTGTCTGGATTTCATAAACTTTCTTGAAGCTCTTTCCATGACTAAGAATTGTAGTCCCTATTGCAATTGCATCCAAGGAACATCTGCTCAGAGAAGCCAGTCAATATTGTGGAAAAGTTCAAAGAATGTAGATCATTACTAGTGTCAGCTTTACAAACAGGAGGTAATGGCATTAAAGGGAATGGTCATAATACTCAACAATAGTAACCTCATTAACCAGTGATTTATCATGATGAAAAGACCTGTTTAACCTTTGGTCTCCACAAGCTTTCTCCTTTTAACAAAAAGGTCTATTATTTCGACTTGTCAGGAGATAATTTGTGAGTTGTTAAAGGACAGATTCAATTACTCTTAAGACAATTATATGGAAACTGTACTCACTGCAAGGTGCCTACACAACAATTTTTGTTTTCCTCAGTCATCTTCCTGGAAACAACAAAAAAACATGAGTTTGGTGACTTTTGTCCCAAAAGCAATTGTAATTGTGCTGTCTTATGGCCCTGCTGTCGATGTTTGATTACAAATTGGGCTTTCTTTGAAACTCCTAAGGGAGTTTTGAGTTAAATGAGTTCATTGGCATTTAAGGCAATGTGTCGAGCTCCTCTGTCAATTCTATTACCAGTGATGAGGGACTGTTGCAGTATCTATTACCAGTGATGAAGGACTATTGCAGTATCTATTACCAGTGATGAGGGACTACTGCAGTATCAACTGACTCGCACACTATGGGGGAATACAGTAATAGGTCAGGCACTTCTGTTGGGATATTCTCTCGGCTTGTGCCTTTTAGAGCTCTTTTAAGAGTTTATAAAAGACTGCATTTTTGCAGGTCTCCTGGTTGGGTCTGGCAATGGCTGGGAAACTACTTCTCTCATGCTAAGGAATCTGATCTCAAATAACATCAGAAAGATAGGAGAAAAAATAGAAAACACTTTCTATTTTGGGTTGGTCAGATTGCTTGGAATTATTAACTCTCCTGAGTCTTTCTGGTCCAAACTGAGGAAGGATAGAAACTATAACATCTGTGCCACTCCAGATTCTTTAGAGCAGAAACTGTCAATTGTGACAAATTGAACCCAATTGTACAGAGGCTTTTGTGAGGTAGACAAATGTCTATCAGGGTCTCAACAAACCACCAAATTCAGTTCGCTTGTGCCTTCTCTCTAATTTACACCCTGGATCCCTGAGGTGAGAGACCCTGCCATTTGATCATCTGACCACAGTAAATAAGACCAACTGGAGGACTTTTAACTGAAGGGAGTTTAGAAAGAATCCAGCTTCCTGAATGTGATGACAGGCATTGAAGTTGCTTGCTCGCATGGTTTTATTACTGACATAGGGGTATAAGAGATGTTTGAAATAAGGTCATCCTTCATAAGACTTGTATTCAGGGGTAAACCTGAGCCCCAGATTTTGGTTATAAGTTAAATCTTTTATGCTATCTTTAAGAAAACATGTTGCTTTTATTTATGTCATCCAAATATCAAATATCTTGCATATTGCTTTGAATAGGTTCAAGCTATCATCCTGCCTCAGCCTCCTGAGTAGCTGGAATTACAGGCATGAGCCACCACATGTGGCCTGAATTTTTATTCTTAAAGACTAATTTCAGATGCTTATTCTAGTACTTTCTTGAGGAACACCATTTCCCACTATCTGAGTTTAGTTACTTGCAACATTTTTTATTTTTGTTTTAAAAAATTATCTTTTCCAGAAACCCAGTAAGTTATTTCTGATTTCATTAGGTGAGAAAGAGTGAATAATATCCAGTTTTAATAAATATTTTTACCGGATTATATCATTACATGGATTTAATTAAAGAAATTTAGGGTCTTGAAAGACCTCCAGATCTAAGTAATTAAACAAAATAATAGTGAAGGAGGAGAAGGACCTCACAGAAAACCCATTCTTAAACTGCCATTATTAGGTTAATCAGCTTATTTTTGAGTGCTATATACTTTCTCGCTTCCACAGAAGTTCAGAGGCACCTTACATAAAGGTGCAAGACAGATAAAGAGAAACATCACAGGATAGGAAGGGTTAAGTAATTGTGAACCAGAGAAAAGTGTTTGGCTTAAACCAAAAGGGGATATGTGATAAATCATATATCTCCCATTTTATGTTAAATGTAGTTATATGGGTTTATGAGGAAAGTAAGACCTTTTCCTGAACAAAACATTCTAGAAGGATGTTCTTGATAAATGGTTGGGTTTTAAACTATTTGCTCCAGAAATGAAAAGCCTTCAGATCATTATTTCTTAAGGTCCAGGGTTTCACATTTTAGCAAAAGAAAAACCTGGAAATTAGATCTCTGCATAAACCTTGCATTCCAATATTTGAAAATATCAACAAGCTACAGGAAATTAATGCCATGTCTATTATCTTACTTCAAAAAATCTCTAAATAAGTATTTTTATGGTATATAAATACATAAAAGTGTAAGCTAAAAAGCTAAGACAATGGAAGAAATGAAGGTGTATCAGAATCAAGCTAATTATCTGATTGACTGTGACTGTTTTGCAGACAGTGGTTCAGTCCTTTAGGAGTGAAGGTCCTACCCTGCTCGGATAACAGTTTCAAGTGGGCAGTGAAAACCTTAACTAGTAGGGGCTGGGCACGGTGGCTCATGCCTATAATCCTAGCACTTTGGGAGGCTAAGGTGGGCGGATCACTTGAGGCCAGGAGTTCGAGACCAGCCTGGCCAACATGGTGAAACCCTGTTTGTACTAAAAAACACAAATATTGGTCGGGCATGGTGGCACATGCCTGTGATCCCAGCTACTTGGGAGGTGGAGGCTGCAGTGAGCCAAGATAGCACCACTTCACACTCCAGCCTGGGCAACAAGAGCGAAACTCCATCTAAAACAAACAAACAAACAAACAAACAAACAAAAATCCTTACCTAGTAGGAATTAAAATCTTGAGGAATTTGGGGTTTGGATATTTGGATAAAATAAATGCTTAGTTTTCTGAAATTTAAGGAAGAAGCTGTTAATTTTCATGATGTGGGTATAAAACCTCTCTAGCATTTCTGGCACCACTTTATTACACAAGAAGGAAAACACAATTGAATGTTTCATGATAATTACAGATCTTTCTGACCTTGGGACCGTCATTTTGAGAGCAATTCTTATTATAAGGTAAGCTATAAATCCTTGTGGGCACAGATGGCCTTGTTCATCTTTCCTACTATAGGGCTGGGCAGGGACCTTATGCAACCCAGGCACCTGTAACTGTTTGCTAGTTTAGAAGGAAGTGCCCAAAATTGGCAAAAATGACTAGTGGAAGGAGACTTCTCTGTGCACTGGCCCTGGCAACCACCCTTGAGCACTGTTTGTTTCTTAGGAACAAAAGTTAGGATTTTAAAACTGGAAGGAACTTCATGTTGAAGTTTGATGTGGCCAATCACACTCTGTTTCCTCCAGTTTCAGAAAAAGTTGAGAATTAGCTACACATTGCCAACAGAGCTATATTGGAGAATTTATCTTATATTTTAAACCAATGGAATTTCCAAAATTGTTACCTTATAGAGAGGAGATTGGGTCTGAAGAATGGATAGTCAATCCAATTGCAAGGGAAATAACTAACACACAAACTCTCTCTCTCTCTCTCTCACACACACACACACACACACACATACACATTCACACGAACCTCTAGACTTGTCTCTAGAATAATGCTTCTAGAGGCTTCTAGAAGCATCTATATTGAAGGACTAGATTTTTAAAATTTCCAATCTATAGCATACCTATAAATTTTCCAAATGCAGTAAGTATGAATTACTAGACAAATGAAGAAAGAAAAGACATGTAAAACACAAATGTTAATGTTTATTATATTAAACACATATAAAATTATATTTCAATTAATATAATAAAATAAGAGCTGCATGCAGTGGTATGCACCTGTGGTCACAGCGACTCAGACGGCTAAGGCAGGAGGATTACATGAGCCTAGGAGTTCGCGGCCAGCTGAGCCACATAGACTCCCATCACTAAACAAACAAAAACCAAATCACATAGATAAAAGCAAAGAATTACAAAGCTGTATATACATTTCATTGTAAATGTGCATATAGGCAATTAAAATGTAAAATTACTATTAAACTCACAACTTTTTGTCACTCGTAAATCAGAATAAAATTTAAAATTATGAGTAAAATAGCAATTCCCCACATTTAACACCTATTGCATGCTTTGCATGAACATTATGTATATCTCTGTTATTTTTATAAGTCAGGTTTTTGGAGGTATAACTTATGTTTATTATAATTTATATTATAATTTGCCAGTAAATCCACCCCTTTTAGGTGCACAGTCTGACAAGTACAAATATGTAAACTCATGTAACCCAATCAAGATATAGGATATTTCAACATCCCAGAAATTTCCATTGTGCCCTCTTGCAATTAAACCGTTTTCACGGCTGGGCGCGGTGGCTCAAGCCTGTAATACCAGCACTTTGGGAGGCCGAGACGGGCGGATCACGAGGTCAGGAGATCAAGACCATCCTGGCTAACACGGTGAAACCCCGTCTCTACTAAAAAATACAAAAAACTAGCCGGGCGAGGTGATGGGCACCTGTAGTCCCAGCTACTCGGGAGGCTGAGGCAGGAGAATGGCGGGAACCCGGGAGACGGAGATTGCAGTGAGCTGAGATCCGGCCACTGCACTCCAGCCTGGGCGACAGAGCGAGACTCCGTTTCAAAAAAAAAAAAAAAAAAAAAACGTTTTCACTACTCCTAGCCTCTGGCAACCAGATCTAATTTCTGATAGTATGATTTTTTTCTTTCCCCAAATGACATATAAGTGGAACCAAATACGATGAAGCTATTTGTGTCTGGCTTTTTTCATTTACCATAATGCTTTTAAGATTTAACCATGTTGTTGCATGTATCCATAGTTCATTAGTTTTCATTGCTGAGAAATATGTCATTTGTATGGGGTATAATACAATCTGTTTATTGTGTCTATAGTTTTGGATAATTACGAATACAGCTGCTGTAAACATTCACATATTTTGTGTGGACAAATTTTTTCATAGCTCTTGAGTGAGCTCTGAGAAGAATTTACATTCTTCATAACAATTCAGCCTTATTGAGAGACAAGCAGGGTCTTACCATTTACTCATGTTTTCACATATGTTCTTCAGTAAAGTTTTTTTGTTTTGTTTTGTTTTTTGAGACAGAGTCTCACTTTGTCGCCCAGGCTGGAGTGCTGTGGTGCAATCTCTGCTCACTGCAACCTCTGCCTCCCGGTTCAAGCAATTCTCCTGCCTCAGCCTCCCAAGTAGCTGGGATTACAGGCATGCACCATCACGTCCGGCTAATTTTTGTGTTTTTAGTAGAGATGGGTTTTTACCGTGTTGGCCAGGTGGTTTCAAACTCCTGACCTCCTGACCTCAAGTGATCTGCCTGCCTGGGCCTCCCAAAGTACTAGGATTACAGGTGTCAGCCACTGCGCCCAGCCAAATTTTATAGCTCTTTAATAGGTTCTCTATGTTTTGGGTTATGCAAAGAATTATGTTGTTGTTGTTGTTGTTATTGTTACTGCTGGCACCTGTTTTTTCATTATATTTTCCAACTGATTACTGTTTTTCCACGGTATTATATTTATAGATTTTTATTTAAAACTAGAAAAGTAAGTATTCTAATTAGTTTCAAAAGTATTTGAGCTTATTTTGGGGGGTGGGTTTCCAAATAGATAGTTATATAATCTGTAAATAATTATAAAGTAGTTATATAATCTGTAAATAATTATAACTTTATCTCTACTTTTCTGATTTTTATACCTCATTTCTTTGATATTTCATTATTTAGAAGGATTTTGGTTGATAATTTTAGGCATTTCCTCATAACATTACATTTTAGTTACATTATTACTTTGTTTATTGAGGCATTTTAAAATCAGGAATAGATGCCAATAGACTACTTTATGTTGAACATTTAAAAAATTCTGAAGGCCAGGTGTGGTGGCTCACACCTGTAATCCCAGCACTTTGGGAGGCCGAGGCAGGCAGATCATCTGAGGTTGGGAGTTCAAGACCAGCCTGACCAATATGAAGAAACACAGTCTCTACTAAAAATACAAAATTAGCCAGGCATAGTGGTGCATGCCTATAATCCCAGCTACTCGGGAGGCTGAGGCAGGAGAATCACTTGAACCTGGGAGGTGGAGTTTGTGGTGAGCCGAGATCGTGCCATTGCACTCCAGCCTGGGCAACAAGAATAAGACTCCTATTTGGCTGTACTATGTAATTATTTTAAAATAATGCTCAAATAGGTTTGCTAATATTTCATTTGATATATTTGTATCTATAATTATAATTCTGGAGTTTAATTGATATCATTGTTAAGGTATGTTATCAATTTTGGGCTATTAGCTGAGAAACTGGGAAACTCTTCATCCTTTTCTATTGTCTAGAAAAGTTTAACTGCATAAGCATACTTGTTGCTTAAAAGATGGGCTTCACTCATCTATATGTTGGTTTTCTTTCAAGACTTTTACAAATATATCAGCCAAAATATTTTTTTAAATCAGATTTATTGATTCAAGTACTTGGAATGGAAAAAATCAGGTTTATTGAGTTATGATTTAAATAGAGTGAAATTTACCCTCTTTTCATATATACTTCAATGAGTTTTGCTACATATATGCAGTCAGGTAGCCACCAACCAATTAAATATAAAATAATCCAATATTCCCCCAAGATTTATTTCAGGGTACCCCTTGGTAACTCTGAGCCTGTTCCTGTAGTTTTTCCTTTTTTTGTAACGTCATATAAATGGAGCCACACAGTTTGGTTCCACAGTCTTTTGTATCTGACTTTTTTGACTTAGCGCAATGCTTTTTCATGTTATTATACATATCAGTAGTTTATTTCTTCTCATTATTGAGTGGTATTTCATTGTATGGATGTAGCAAAATTCATTTATCTGTTCACCAGTTAATGGACATTTGGGTTACTTTCAGTCTTGGGCAATTATGAATAAAGTTACCATAAACATTTATGAACAGATTTTGTCTCTACATATATTTTCATTCCTCTTGAATAAATGTCTAAAAGTAGAATAGCTAGTTCATATGGTAAGGGTATTTTTAAGTTTATAAGAAATTGTCAAACTGTTTTCTAAATGACTATTTTACATTTTTACCAACATTATATGAGAGTTCAAATTGCTCTACATCCTCACTAGTATTTGGAGTTATTTGTTTTTTCTTTTTTTCTTTTAACCATTCTAATAAGTGTGTAGCAATATCTCACTGTAGTTTTAATTTGTATTTCCCTAACGACTAAAAATGTTAGCATGTTTGCAAGTGCTTATTGGCCATCCAAATCTCTTCTTTGATAATGTCTATTTAAATCTTTTGCCCATTAAAATTTTACTATTCTTGAGTTGTAAGAGTTCTTTGTACATTCTGGTTGCAAGTCTTTTATCAAATGTTTTGTTTGCAAATGTTTCCTCCCAGTCTACAGTTTGACTTTTCATTTTCTCAATAATGTCTTTTAAAGAGCAGAAATTTTACATTTTGTTTAAATATACTTTATCAAGGTTTTTCTTTTATGACTCAAGCTTTCGGCATTTTGTCTAAGAAATATTTGCCTGATCCAAGATTACAAAGATTCTCTCCAGTGTTTTATTCTAGGAGCTCTCTAGTTTTAGGCTTCACATTTAGGTCTGTGACTCAATTGAGTTAACTTTTGTTTATGTTGTAAATAAGAGTTGCAATTCCTTTCTTTCTTTCTTTTTTTTCTTTTTTTACATGAATATTCAACTTTTAAGTACTATTTGCTGAAAAGATTATACTTTATTCATTGAATAACCTTGACATTGTTGTCAAAAATCTATTGAATATATATCTATGGGTATATTTATATACCCTATATTATGTTTCATTGATCAATAGGTCTGTCTGTATTCTAATTCCACATGGTATTTATTAGTGCACCATTATAGTAAGCCTTGAAATTAGTTGGTGTTGTTCTTTTTAAAGTTGTTCCAACTATTTGGGGGCCTTGATTTTCTGCACACATTTTAAAATACAGTATACATTTTGTTTAAAATATTATTTTTAAAATATACCTATTTCTATATTATTTATATATAATTTTTATAAAGTATTATTACAAGTAATAATACTTATTTAAAATAAATCATACATTTTAAAATAAGCGTGTGATTTCTACAAAATATCCTGCTGGTATTTTGGTTGGAATTGATTGAAATCTATAGATCAATTTGGGCAGAATTGACATCTTCCCAATATCAATCCATTAATATAGTATATCTCTCTATTTATTAAGTCCTCTTTAATTTCTCTCTTCAGTGTTTTATAATTTTCATTATACAAATTTTGCACAGATTCAGTTAGATTTATTCCTATGTATTTGATGGTTTTGGAAGCTATTGTAAATAGCATTTAAAAACTTCAACTTTCTGACTGTTCACTGTTAGTATGTAGAAGTATAATCGATTTTGGTATCTTGAGTTTTTATCCTGAAATTATCTTAAACTCACTTATTATTTCTAGTAGCATTTTAAATAGTTTTTTTTTTTTAATTTTGTATATAGGTGATTATAAATCTTCTAATAAAGAGAGTTTAATTTTTTCCTTTCCAATTGTATGCCTTTTTTTTCTTGACTTATTGCATTGGCTATAATCCTTAATGCAATGTTAAATAGTAGTAGTGAGAGCAAACATCCTTGCCTTCCTCTTGATTTTAAAGGGGAAAGAATTCAGTCTTTTACCACAAACTAAGATACCAGTATAGGTTTTTCATAGATGTCCTTTATAAGGTTAAGGAAGTTCCTTTCTATTCCTAGCTTGCTGAAAATTTTTAGCATCAATTAATGTTGGATTTTGTCAAATGCTTTTCTGCATCTATTTTTTTTTTAATTTTTTTTATTTTTTGGTAGAGACAGGGTTTCACCATGTTGGCCAGGCTAGTCTTGAACTCCTGACCTCAAGTGATCCATCTGCTTTGGCCTCCCAAAGTGCTGGGATTACAGGCATGAGCCACCACGCCCAGCCTTCTGCTTCTATTGAGATGAGCATGGGATTTTTCTTTTTTGGTCCTTTGACATGATTATTTATATTGATTGATGTTCATATGTTGACTCAACTTTGGCTTCGTAGGATAAACTCTATTTGGTCATGATATGTCATCATTTATATATTGATGAATTCAACTTAATAAATATTTTGTTAAATATTTTTATTTACTATTCATGAGAAATATTACACTGTTTTCTTTTCTTATAATGTTTTACTGTGGTTTTGCTGTCAGGGTAATGCTGACCTCATAAAATGACTTAGGATATATTTGTTTCTCTTCTATTTTCTGGAAGAGTTTATTTAGGATTGGCATCATTTCTTTTTAAATGTTTGGTAGAATTCACCAGTGAACTCCTCCGGGCCTGAAGTGTTCTTTGTGATTTCTAGTAATGAATTGAATTGCTGTAATAAATAAAGGACAATTCAGATTGTATTTCTTCTTGAGTAGTTTTTGTCTTTCAAAAAAGTCTATACATCTACCTAAGATTGCAAATTCATTGGCATAAAGATATTCACAATATTATTTTATCTTCTAATTTATGTAGTATGTATATTAATATTCTCTTTCATTACTGATTTGATAACTTCTGTCTTCCCTCTTTTTTCCTTGATCAGCCTGTCTAGAAGTTTATCAATGTTATTGACCTTTTCAAGGAAACAACTTTTAACTTCAAAAATTTTTCTCCTTCATTTTCTATTTTAAATTTTATTGATTTTTTTCCTCTTTATTATTTCCTTCCTTTTGCTTGGCTTCTTGCTTTGGTTTGCATTTGATTTTTCTTCTTTTTTTTTTTTTAAGTTTCTTTTCTTTCCTTTTTTTTTTTTTTTTTTTGAGATGGAGTCTTGCTCTGTCACCCAGGCTAGAGTGCAGTGACGCAATCTTGGCTCACTGCAAGCTCTGCCTCCTGAGTTCACGTCATTCTCCTGCCTCAGCCTCCCGAGTAGCTGGGACTACAGGCACCCACCAGGTTAATTGTTTTTTTTTGTTTGTTTGTTTTTTTGTTTTTGTTTTTGTTTTTTGTATTTTTAGTAGAGATGGGGTTTCATTGTGTTAGCCAGGATGGTCTTGATCTCCTGACCTCATGATCTGCCTGCCTTAAGGTGGAATCTTAGATTATTGATTAAAGGACTTACTTGTTTTCTAATATGAACATATAATGCTATACATTTTCCTCTAAGCTACATCATGAGTTTTAAAATAAGCTTGCTTTATGATTAATTTATCTAGCATGGGTTGAATTGACGTATTTTTAAATGCTTAGTGACAGTGTCTGCATTACTTGTCTTGGATCAGTAATAAACATTTTGGTCAACAGATCACATGTTTAGTATCTCTGCATTAGAAGATGTGACCAGGGGGCCGGGTGCAGTGGCTCATGCCCATAATCCCAGCACTTTGGGATGCTGAGGTTGGTGGATCACTTGAGGTCAGGAGTTCAATAGCAGCCTGACCAACACGGTGAAACCCTGTCTCTACTAAAAATACAAAAATTAGCAGGGCATGGTGGCATACACCTGTAATCCCAGCCACTCGAGAGGCTGAGGCAGGAGAATCGCTTGAACCTGGGAGGTGGAGATCGCAGTGAGCCAAGATCACACCACTGCACTTCAGCCTGGGCAACAGAGTGAGACTCCATGGGACCAGGGTTTTGATCCAGCTTTGCTCATCATATGGATGAAGATGTATAGGCTGGAGGGAGAATGTTGTATCTGTGACCACTCAGGCAGCCAACCAGAAAGAGAAGAGCAGGCCCTTAGAAACTGCAACCTTTAACACCCCACATGGTGTGTTAGAGAGGTGGATCCATGGGATAGGGCTCTAGTCCTCTCCCACCTTAGAAAGGAGTCAAGATAAGGAAGAGTTAAATAAAGTGCCTTTTTAATACCAAAAAGAGAGTAGGAATTGCCATTCCACGAACCTGCTTGAACATGAATAAGGAGAAAAGAAAACAAGGGTTCCATTCTCCTATTTTTTTTTTTTTTTTTTTTGGCTGTCTTACCTAGGCTGGTGTGCAGTGGCATGGTCACAGCTCACTACAGCCTCAATCTCCGAGGCTTAAGCAATCCTCCCACCTCAGCCTCCCAAGTAGCTGGGACTACAATCATGTGCCACCACGCCCGACTGATTTTTTTGTTTTTAGTAGAGATGAGGTCTCACTATTTTGCCCAGGCTGGTCTCAAACTCCTGGGCTCAAGTGATCCTCCCTTCTCAGCCTCCCAAAATGTTGGAATTACAGGTGTGAGCCACCATGCTCGGCTGTTACCATCACCTTTCCCAATTTACACACCTTAGAGATAAAATAATTTACTACAATTTCCTAACTAAGGCTCGCAATGCTTAAGCGATATGCCTAAACTCAATCAGCTGGTTAGTATTAGAACATGACTCTTTCTCAAATGTACTCTTTCCAGAGTGTTAAGATTGAATCATTTCTCCCTTGCCTTTTAGCTTATAACTAAAGTATAGAGGTGTGGTGTGCTGTGTGTGTGTGTGTATGTGTGTGGGTGTAGAGAGACAGAGAGGTAGATTTTAATTACTTAACATTTTTGATTAATCAACTTCTGGTTAATAGAGATAGTTGTCATATCAAAGATTTCTGTTTTAAGAAATAGAAATTTTAATGTAACATATTGTTAATAGTGAGTTACGTCAAAGGCAGTTAACTTTGGAGCCATGTCTGTCTGATTCAAAACTCTGTGCTCTTTTTACTTTGTCTCATTTCTTCTCACATGTGAGTACAAGCCTCAAATCATAAAGGGACTTGCTTTTGCCTCCCAAAGGCTTACTTTTCTTGCTGTTTTTCCAATTGCATGATACCTGCCCCCAGAGAATTGACCCTAGGACATTGGGCTCTTAACTAACTGCCCTTCATACAAGAGGAATGAAGGCTTTCATGGAGTTGAGATCTGTTTGAAGCAGAAACTAGTGTTGAAAGAGCAGTTGCTCCTCATACTAAATTGTCCCAAGAGCAAGAAGTGAGCCTGCTCTCTCTCCTTCCAGCCAGCCGCCCATCTCTGTTACACACCCCCTTTACCAAGGCAAAGGGTTGTGTGTCTATCTGCATATTCATTAAAATGCACCAAGTCTCGGAACTGGCTTTCTCTCCCCCCATTCTACTGCCTGACAAAGGATTTGTCACAAAAGACCTTCTTCCCAGTTTGTAAAACAGTTGTGTAAAACTCCGACTGTAAAGTCACAGTTGACTGCTTTAATGTGGAACAGCTGGGAGGGTGTAGACACACTGGCAGGTTGAGACAGGGACTGGGAATGGTCCCCCATTCTGCACAGGGTCGACTTAGTCACACCACCTGCTGCCCCTATTATTTCAAGAGCAAACCAGTCATGACAGCCTCAACAGACGGACACACGGCACCAGACGGTGCAAGGGAAGTTAAGAAAAGACAAATTAAGTGATCAATAAAGATAAGGGACCTGCTCAGCAGTAAATGGTGCTGACAGACCAGACAAAACATGAAGCAAAAGGGCATTTGATAATGTGGGGTGTGCGAAGCTTAGCGTCAACCTTCATAGTATTGACATTTCAGAGACCACTGGGACCTTGGCAGTGGATTTTCCTAGCTGGGCTGACTTGAGTTGTAGGTGGTTGCCTTCATCTTTCCATTGAACTCAGAGAAGGGTCCAGGGCCCAACTCAGAAGTGTAGTAAGCCATGTACGTGGAGGAGGTCGCCACTGGCATTGCCCCAGGCCAAACTAGACAGTGCACGCGGGTGAAATCCAACGTCTAAGCTCCACAAAACTACCTTTCTTTTGATGTTATGAGGGGCATTCATTTGCTGAACGTTAATTCATTTATTCATTCCATCTAATCTTTAATGAGTGTCTATTATGGACGTAGGCATAGTGCTAGGCCCTAAGGGAGATGGGAGTATGGTGGTTTTATCTATGGTGACGGTACAAAAATGAAGTAATTTTTCTGGAAGATATTGCAGACTCATAAAGAGCCCATCCCACCCCAACACCTCCCCGCCTCAAAACCATTTTAGATACAATGTCTTAAATACCCATAGTGTACAGATATACAACATGCTAGAGAATGACCAAGTCTGCTTTAAGAAGTCAAGAACATTTTTACAGAGGAGGCTAGCAAGGACAAAGTTCAACGAAAGACATTTCTGGCAGAAGCAGCAGCATAGAAAAACAGAGATGTGGCAAATTTGCTTTTCTTTCCCAGATCTGGATCTCAGAGTTCTCAAAGCTACAGGCTACCCAAGGGTGAGTTATTTAAACAGTAAAGTTTTACTCATGTAAACAGGATATTAAGAGAGTAAAAATTCAAATTAATTTTTTGAGATAAAAATCTAATACATCCAAGAAATTTGGGGCTTTTGTCTAGGGCTGCTTCAGATGCTGTCCCTAGATCCTCCTAGGATTTGTGCTTTTGCTTCTCTGCCATTGGTAGAAACATTTGAGACTTGTGTATGAGATATCCAGTTTGGTACACCTGGAAAATAAGGTACATAAAGACAGAGTTGGGATGGGCAGGAAAAGACAGTGGGAAAAAGGCTGATCAGAAAGGCCACAGTCAGGATGGGAAGGGCCCCCAGACTTCCTACCTAGATAGGGCTTTACAATGTACAGAGTACTTTTACAGAATCATTTCCATTGAGCCTCATTATAATCCTACCAAGGACTTTGAAATGGGGATAACGTGAGCACATCAGTGGAATGTGTTGTTTAATATTTGAATTTAAGAAAGGTTCTTTGACTAGAGCAAGAAGAATGGATTTGATGGGAAGAAGAGAGAAACTAAAATTTCTCTAAAATTTTCTTTGAAAGTGCCTACAATACACCAAACGGTTGAACATTCATTATTTTATTTAAAGTTGGCTCTATGTGACAGAAAACTTAAAATATTAGTTTAAATAAGGTTGATTATTTTTAATCATTCATAGAAGATGTTAAAAGGTAGTTGTTACAGGGCTAGTATGGGGACCCCATTATCTCAGGGTTTTGCCCTGTTTCCAGCTATTCAATTATCCCCAGGGACCAAGCTCCAGGCATCATACCTTTGTTCTGAGAAACAGGAAAGAATTCAAGAAGAGCCATGACAAATTCCCAATTGTATCTCACTGGCCAATACTTAATCATGTGGTCACCAGTGGAAAGCTGAGAAATGTAGTCTTCTAACCAAGCAGCAATATGCCCAGATAAAAAGGAAAAGAATGAATATGGGTATGGACAATTAGAAATTTGGCCACAGAATTATTATGTAAATAAGGAAGCAGTTCAGAGATTTTAATAATTTGTCATGAGTCACAAAACTAGAAAACTGACCTGGGCTTAATTCTAGTCCTTCCTAAATCCAAATTCAATGATACTTCTATTACGATGCTCCACCTGGACATGGCACTGTGGGGCTATGGGGTGGGAGTGGGTAAGGAATGATAAACTTCAAACTGAAAAAGTAGGAGTACCTTGAGTAACATAATAAAGATCAGAATTAATGAAAAAGAATAATAGTAAACTACCACTTGTTGAACTTTGACCATATACAAGGCTTTATTCTATATTAGCTTGTTAATTCTCTCAAATTTGGAAGATAGTTATCATGAGTTCTTATTTACAGATGGGGAAACTAAGACTCAGAAGGGTTAAATAATTTGCCCAAGTATGATTTTCTCTTTGTGCTCTATTTTTATGGTATTCTCTGTTTCTCTCAATGTACCATTAGAAAATAATGAATTTTACTTACCTACAGTTTTCCTAAAATATTACCGTCATTTATTCCGGGTTGAAAAGAACTTTAGCCCTCACTATTCAATTTCTCTCTAGCTGTTAGTGGGGACACTGAAGTCCAGGCATATTACAACAACAACAATGACAACAGTATGGTAGATTGAGTACCATAGTGACACGAGTCTTCAGCCTTGTATCCCAATGCCAAGCCTACCTCCACCCACCTTTTTCCATGATCCCTGTCAAGGGAAGAAGAATTGCTAATCTGAATAATGACAATCTAAAACACTGAGTGAGTTATGGTTACCAAAAGTCAGTATCACTGTGTTAAACAGCCTTTCCATTTCTTCCTACCTCTGTGTGGTGAGCAAACCTAGACAAAGCCTGGCACATCGAAGGGGCCAACCATCTCCTTTTCTTCCTCCTCCTTGTCCACCACTACCTCCTCCTCTTGTCCTTGTCTTTTTTTTCTCTCTCTCTCTCTCGCTCTTCCTCCCTCCAAACCTGGTCAAGATGCCCACTTGTCCTTCCTCTTCTCTTGGACCAGTTTCCTTCGTGAACCCATCAGAGAGGAGGCAATTCTGAGATTTCCACTTCAAAGAAGATTTTGAAGGCCCTGCTTTGTCCTCAAGTTGAAACTCTGAGTTCCCCCACAGCTTTTCCAGAACTTCGAAAAGGGTGTACAAGCAGCTGAATGCCAAAATGGAACCTGGATTTCCATTCTGTTCATATTCCTATGTGTTTAGCTCCTTCAGTAGGAAAGGTGATTGCAGGGCAGGATTTGGGAATGCCTGGGTTTTCCTCATTCTGACACTATCAATTCATCTTGCACCAAAAAGAAGCATTCTCCCTGTGCCAGGCACTATGCTCAGCACTTTATGTGCAGAATCTCACATAGTTCTCAAAATAGCCATCTGAGGAAGCTGCTATTATTATGGATGAGGAAATCGAGATTCATAGGGTGAAGGACTTGCCCAAGGTAACACAACCAGTAAGAGGCAGTTCATCAAAACTGACGTCTGTCCGACTCCAACTCTTGCTTTTTCTGATGGCTGATACTGGATCCCCTCCACTGTACAAAAAGAGACTCCATGTGCCAATCTCACCTTGACCAGGAACTGTGACAATCCTAAATTACGGAGATGATCCCCAGTTTTTCTAAAGTTGTTCTCATAGTGACCATCCTAGTCCTTGATTAACGCTTTGCATCTGTGAGCTGATTACTCATCAAGCCAGCTATCGAATGATTTCCTTTTATGAACTGGACTGTACATCTAGTCCTGAGAAGGCCGTGGTACATTAGTGTTGCTGTATCAGCTTAAGAGGCATACCACATCCAAAATGATTTCAGCAAACAACTGGAAGTGTTATGGCAAGACATGGAATGCACCAGGGGCAGCCATCATATGCTTCGTTTGGCAGTTCTGCCTTCATCTAATCAATGTCTGGAGATCTTCAGCAATTTCTGGAGATCTTTTCCCTCCCAATGTGTTAAATGCTGATATAAATAAGAGAGACATTGGGGCATCATGGAAAAGCCTAGAGTGGAGTGCTGGAGATATTGGTCCTAGTGCAGGCTCTTCGTACTAGCTGTGTGACCTCCTGATGCTTCACTTCTCTGCACATCAGTGTCTTCAGCTGCTTCATAGGCATGACAAAAACATGAAGCTCCCGTGAGTTAATAACGTATATGAGTGTGTTATAAAATTACCAAACAACTGTTATTTGTAATGTTTTCCACACTTTATGAACTTTTCAAGAAAAGAGACACTATTTACATGTAACCAGGGAGAATAACATCTACCCTACTGAATCCTTCTAAGAACTTAAGAAAATACACTTATGAAGCACCCAGCATGGTGCCTACATAAATAGGTGGTAAAAAAGTATTACATATTTCCCACCTAACTCTTTGGTTTTGGGTCCCCGTGTCTTAGCACATGCTAAACATTAGTAAATATCGAGGAAGACAGTACAACATATGAGTGAATGACGATAATAATAACAGTCACAAACACACTGTTTTCCACTGTGTGCAGACTCTGTGCCAGGCAGCATTCTAAGTGCTTTCTGGAGAGCCATTCATTTAACCCTCATAACCACCCTCTGACTAAGGTACTATTATTATCCCTGTTTTATGAATAAAGAAACAGAGACAGGAGTTTGCTAACTTTCCCAAGGTGTCACAGCTAAAAACTAGCAAAACCAAGATTTGAACATATACTATCTGGCTCCAGAGTTAAGTGAATAGAACCCAGATAATGTATTCAGTTGCAAATGGCCATTTTCTTTTTTTTTTTTTTTTTTTTTTTTTTTTTTTTCTTTTTTTTTGCAGCTACTGCTATCAAGAGGCAGAATCTGTTTTCCCACCTCTTGAGCTTGGGTTTGTCTTGTGACTTGCTTTCATAAACAGAATGCAAGGGAATGACTGTGAGTTCTGAGCCTAGACCTCAGCAATCTTGCAGCTTCTGCTCTCTTGAAATACTGCCACCGTATGAGCACGTCTTCATTAGCCTCCTTGAGATGACATGAAGAGAGGTCCAGCATTCCTGCTGAGGCCCAGACCTGTGCGTGGGGCCTTCCTAGATCACCCAGCCAAGCCAGTCCAGAACAGCATAACATCCCTGCTCAACCACAGGATTATGAAAAGTAATAGAATGATTGTTGTTCTAAAACACAAAGTTTGGAGTGGTTTGTTATGTAGCAAGAGATCAGATCGGGGGCCAGTCTGCTCAGGGGCTATGTGTCCATGGATAGGCTGCTTAGCCCTCTGGAGCCTCCATTGCATTATCTATGAATGACAATATTTATTCCCACTTCCCAGGATACTGCATGTTACTTGCTCTATGGTAAGTAGGTCCTCAAAAAATGTGAAATTCCTTCTTTATGAAGAATATGTTACCTAAAGATAAGCTTGAGAGGAATGCAAAGTAGCTGGAAGATCAGTTTGCAGATCAGGATTACAAAAATTTAGGAACATGATAGGTCACAAATGCTTGGAACAGGTAAGTAGATATATTGAATTTTTTTTACTAAGAAGGGATATAGAATGCAGGTTGCATGGATGGAGTTGGGGACCTGTTCTTAAGATTCCATTAATCTCTAGCTCTAAGAATCATTACATGAGCTGGGATAAAACTTTCTCCTATTCTCTTTTCCTCACTATCTTTACAACTAGATTGCCTTTCATGCCCACTAGTAATGCTGAGCTGTGGTTGAAATCTTGCAGGCTTTGTTAGTGGGCCTCTTTCTAACCCCAACTTAAGCACAGCAGAGTAGAGGATCAAAAATGTTAGCTGAATTGAACAATAAGCACAGGGGATTCCATTGCTTTTACTAAAAGTATTAACAGGAGCAGAAAAAAGTCATTATAATAAAAAAGGCAGAGAGAGATAGAAATGGAAAAGTTTTGTTTTAATGATTGGTAAAACACACATAAATATTCTCATAAGATTGTTGCATTATTGCTAGTGTTTTTATTTGTTTGTTTGTTTTTTGGCTTGCTTGATTTTGTTTGTTTTGTTTTTAAACATTTCATCTCAATTTCACTATGGGAAACTTTTTACAATGACCAGTATTGCTGTTTTTCTTTCTATTCCCTCTGGGAGTCTCATTAGAATTCTATAATCTTGCTCAATGATTTCACTACAAACCCCACAAATGACCCAACTCTGAAACTCAAAAGTTGCATGTGGTGGGTGTTTTAATTTGTTTCTTCACTAAAGACATTTAAAAACATAAACCAAATTAAAATGAAATATTTCAGCAAGTGATAAAAATACTTGCACAGTTTCACATCAGAAATTTTTGGAGGCAGAAAGGGAGCTGTGGCTTTTAATGAAGCAAATTGAAAACATAAAATAAACCTTCTTGGAATGTAAGTGACCTGAAATATTCTATGCTTCCGTAATATCCTTATGGAAGGAAAATAAAATTTCCAAATCCACATTTTCCCTGTATATTCCCTGGCTTCAAGCTTAGGCCACGTTTTCCTTCACTCTTTGCTGGTTCCAGTACTCATCTCCGGGCTTTGCAAACGCAGCCCTGCTGATGAATAAACATCGTTGTGTCTGTGGCGCCCCATACACTTTGGAGACAATGTTCAGCTTCAAAGTTTTCAGAATTGCCCAGTCCGGTTTTGTTAACAACATTAGTGGGACTGCATTGTCGGGGTGAGGGACGAGACAATGGTGCATCTCTTGCATCATCAAACACAAGGAGCTCTGTCTCCAGCTGTACAAACAACACAGGAAATGGATTTTTTCTTCGTGTTATTTTTTGTCTATTAAAATTATGCAAACCCGGCAAATACAACAATTGCTTTGTTAAGTCTCCGAAATGTCTAACCATTCATTTCTCAAATAAGGAGCCTGCGGTGCGTTTGATGCTGAGGACTGTTAATCCCAAATGTGGAAAACTAATAAAATAATCAAAAAGGGCCTCAGAAGTGTTTATAAATTTCAATTATCTTTTGCTTTCTATCCCAGGATTGGACTAGACGGGATGAGGTTGCCTTCAAGTAGTACTTGAGTCAGGGCTGCATTTTCTCCTCTCTGGGCCCCAGTCACTGATGTCTCTTCTTTGAGGCTGAATCGCCTTAGCGGGGCTGGTGTTCGGAGGTGCTCAGGGCCAGAGGAGACAAAGCAGGCCTGCTTCACAAAGGCGAGGGAGCCAAAGAAAGCAAAATTGAATCTCTAGCACCCTGCTCCTGAGTAAACAGACAAAACTAATGGGTCTGCCATTTCTCCTCCCATCCAATTACTGGGCTCCAGTAGAGAGAATATGGCAACATCAGCTCACACAAATTCTAATACTCTTAATCCCTTCCATACATATAAACCTCACATCCACCCACATGACTTCATTACCAAAGCCACCCAGGCAGGCAGTGTGAAGGAATGGGCCCGCCAGCTGCAAAGACCTGCCTTCTTCAAGTTTTAATCAGCTAATGAGGGACATGCAAATGAAAAGCTTATGGGATTATTGCTTGTCGGACAGCAGTGCACCCCTAGTGATGGAGGACTAATACAGGTGTTAGCGAACGGGTTATTAGGCCCGGCCTAATTTAGGCCTATTCATGCTGCGCTTGCACTCTTAGCCTGGACATTTGTCCTCACCCTGGGGGCCAGCAGGAGCCATCTTTAGGCCTGTGGTAGGTCTGACATGAGCTCCTCGCTAAAAGATACAAAGTAATAAATCCGGCCATTGGGTGTTTAGGCATACACAGCAACATGAGAGTGGCCTCGCCGTAGGGGCTTTCTTTCTCTGCCCACATGGGGAAGGGCCTGAGAAACTGCTGTGGAGCAGTGAGCGGGCATTGTATCCAATATTAGTCACCACTCGCTGCTGCCTCTGCAGCCTCCACCAGGAACGCTATCTGGGAGATGCACCCAGCCCCTCAACTTTTTTTTTTTCTTGTGGCCTGAGGCAAGTACTTACCTACAAAGGATTCCTATCTGTGGAATGAGCTGCGAAAGAAGGTCAGAGAGAGACTGGCTGGCTGCAACTGAGCAATTGTTTTTGGAGAGGTCACTACCAGGCAGGTCGGATCCCCAGCTCCACCAGCCCAAAGCCCCAAACCAGCCTACTCCTCTTCTCTGCAATTCTGAAAACTTCAAAGATCAGAAAAGCCAAAGAGGTTGTTTTTTCATAACTCATTTAACAGCAAAACCTTACATGAAGCTACTTATAACCTATCTCATTAAGTGTAAGTATTTATGTATTTTATTGCATGAATGGTATTAATATGTCTGATTTTGAGGTGCTTATAATATCAATATATACCATACACTAGATAAAACACACAGAGTTTTATCTAAATTATGGTATATACTTGATATTATTCTAAAAATTTGCTTTAAAACTCTGAATCCTAAAACATATCTGGCCCAAGTTTTTCAGGAAAGGAGTTAGAAAACTGAATGATCAGTTAACCCAAAGGTAATCAAGCACCAGAGGAACATTTCACCAAAACACTACATTACTATCTCTACCAAAATAATTTTCTGATGACTAGCATACTGCTAATCAGTACAGGTTAACTATTCCTAGTCATCAAGTGACCTTAAAAAGCAAAATAGTAATCAGAAGTTAAAAGGTAAGCATAGAAAACTTTGAACAACCAATAACAATAGCTAATATTCGTAAAGTATTTCCTATGTGCCATGTTTTGCAAACACTGAGTTGTTTAGCACACACAAAAACCTCTGAAGCCAGCACTATCATAATTCCCATTTCATAAACGAAGGAACCAAGACTAAGAGGTAGGTAACTGCCTACTATTCTCAAAGTATTTTGAGGGATATTTAATCCAGACTTAAGTAAGACGTAATAAATTATAACTACCCCAGAATAGAATTCTTTATTCTAGTAACTAGAACACATTCCTCTCCCCTTCAGATGACGTAGCAGAAACTGGCCAAGTATTACCAAAAACTTCTGTTTCTGAAAGTTATTTTGCCTCAGTATTTCCTCAAATGGGTCAGTTACCTATTTCTGTTTTCTTTTCTATTATCCTCACCTTCTTGAGAATAGAGCCTTCATCATTTCACCTTTACCATCTTGTGGAGCTTTCTACCTTCTTCCTTTCTCATTTGTATTTCATGTGTGCCTTTCTATAAAATATCTTGAGTTTAGAATTCCAGACTTAATTTATTCTCATAAGCAACTAGTACAAGGCTTAACACATGGGATGTATTCACAACATATTTAATGAACCTCTGCTATATATCAGATTCTAGGAAGATAGAATGCCTGAAGAAATAGTTGATGGAGAAGAAATCGAGACCATCCTGGCCAACATGGTGAAACCCCGTCTCTACTAAAAATACAAAAATTAGCTTGGCGTGGTGGCACGCGCCTGTAGTCCCAGCTACTTGGGAGGCTGAGGCAGGAGGATCACTTGAACTCGAGAGGTAGAATTTGCAGTGAGCCAAGATAGTGCCACTGCACTCCAGCCTGGTGACAGAGCAAGACTCCGTCTCAAAAAAAAAAAAAAAAAAGAGAAAGCAAAAGTTTGTTGAACTAATTTACTGTTCTCATTGACAGACATGTGTTAATCTGTTTAATTCTCCCCCAAATGCCTGGAAGGATAAGCTAATGTGATCTCTACTTTGATCATAAAGCCCAAAGAAGAGGCATCAATTGCCCGGTGATACAGCTAGCATGTAGCAAAATTGAGATTGGAACTCAGGTGATTTCACGCCAAAGTATCTATGCTGAAATTTGCTGTTTTGCCACTCCGCAAGAAATAGTCTCTTGAGACGTTCTCCCACTGGTGGGGAAAACTGACTTGTAGAATAATTATGGCTCAATGTAATCAATGATAGAATGTTAGAACACTGAGAACACAAAGGCAAGACTGACTCTTCCTGGAGAGCCTGGGAAACCCTCCTGGTGGGGGTAACATCAATAGACTGACTTATTCATTTTCTCTTGTTTATTTAACAAATATTTAGTAAATGCCTATATGTGACAAACACAATGGAAGATGCTAATTCACAAAGAAGTAAAGACATAGATAGTGGTATGTTGTTAGATGTTTAACAATAAGCTTTCCAGAAGAAAAAGAAAAAAAAACCCTGATGTCTAATGTCTGCTGATTTCCATAAACACTTCTATCGTGGCTGATGCCAGACAGCCAATGTGACATCAACAGCCTTGCAAAAATCACTGAAAAATTAACAAGTTCTTGCAAGCCAGTATGAGCTGACTCTGGCATGCCACTGGACATAGGCCTTGCCTCCATAACACTTACAGTCTAGGGCAATAGTTCTCGTAGGGTGTCTGTGAGGTTAACACTACTTTCACATTATACTAAGGTGTTCTTTGCCTTTTTTCACTGTGTTGACATTTGCACAGTTGGTGCAAAAGCAATGGCAGGTGACACTGGAGCCTTAGCGTGAATCAAGGCATGGCACCCCTAGCACAATCTTTGTGTTCTTCACCACCACACAGTTGCAGGAAAATTAAAAATCCCAGATTATCTTGAGAATGGCTTTGATGAAACAACAAAAAAAATATATTAATTTTATTAAATGTTGACCCTTGAATACATGTCTTTATTAATATTCTATGTGATTACTTGGGAAATGCATATAACATACTTCTTCAAACATGATAATCACCTCAAGATAAAGCACTGTGGGATTGCTCAGGTTCTGAGCTAAAGTAGCACTAGCTGCTTTTTCATGAAACTTTTTTATTTCAAAGAGCAAACTGTGCTTATTCAGACTTGGGTACTGGACAGACATTTTCCTGCAAATGAATGAAGTGGATCTGGTCACTTCAGGGGAAACAGCTGAGAATATTTGTTGCCAACAATAAAATTTGAAATTTCAAAGCAAAAATTAAAATCTTAAAAGTGTATGTATCCTCCATCATGAGCTTGACATCTCCCAATATAATGACTTTTCTCTTTAGATTAGTGGAGATATGAAAGAAAGTGATGTTTTGGTGTTGCATGATGAAATGTGTCAACGTTTGAAAGATCCGCGTAACTCAGTGAACCAGTGTTGTCCAAATGACCGGTGCATGGTCGTACAAAATCAAGCACAGGTAAAAGATCCATTCAGATGCCAGATAGAGCAACAAATTTTAACATGAGAGAGTACGAAAATTTCATTGAAATGGTTTCAAATTACATACTGTGACTAACCTTTAAGAAATCAGCACTTGTCAAGCTAGAGTATAATGGCAAAGAATACAATCCAATTATCTGAAATGGTTATTAAAACACATTTTCTCCCCAACTACATATCTGTGAGGATGATTTTTTTCATATATTTTTTCATATATTTTTTTCAGCCAAAACCACATATTCCAGCAAACTGAATACAGAGGTAGCTATGAAAATCCAGCTGTCTTCTACCTAGACACTAAAAGGATTTATGAAAATGTGAATAATGCCACTCTTCTTACCTAATATGTTTTCTTTTGAAAAATGGTTATTTTTCATAAAAATGTTGTCTTTGTTAATATATAATGCATTTATATTCTTTTTAATGAATTAAATATTTTTTAAACTTCAGTTAGAATTTGTAATACTGTAAATATCAAGAGATATAATTATCAGAAGCAGAATCCTCTGGAGTTCTTTATAATTTTAAAGTGTACAGGGATTCTGAAACCAAAAAGTTTGGAAACTACTGATCTAGTAGGATATTATTCTTTTTCTTGAAGAATGAGTAAGAGTTTGCTTAATGAAGGTGATGTGAAGGGGAAGCCAGGCCTGGTGTGTAAGCCAGGAGGGCACATACTTTCGTTACCATAAGAAGGTCAGCTTGGCTGGACCTGCGATTCTGTGGGGCAGCAAGGGAGAAGGGCAACGGACAGCTTGTGAAGCTGGGGATGCCTTGTCTCCTTTGCCTGGCTAGGAGTTTCTGTTTATTTAGTGGGCATCTGGAAGCCACAGGAAGTTTTTAAGTAGGGTCATGATCTGATCTGATCTGCAATTTAGAATGATGACTCTGGCTGCTGGGGTCTGCAGCATATGTATCCTGGGACTGAAGGCTGATGTGTCAGAGCCCAGCTCCAGGAGTTTTGTTTAGCTGGCACTGTGTTTGAAAAGTTTTAATTGTTCCAGGTCCCACTACTCCCCATTCATACACTCCCCCTGATTCCCACATTTACGTTGCCTTCCTGCTCCTTATGAGGGTGCAAACTTGAAAACACTGCAAAAGAAAATGGTGAGATCCTCACCAGAGAGTACTCTCTTGATTAGGGAAAACTGGGGACTTATCAGCACCTCTGTGAGGTCCTCTTTGGCCTGAGGGCCTTTGCAATGTTGGTGATCTTTGGCACAAACAGAAAGAAAAGAAGTGTGTGTAATGCAAAATCGGGCTTAGATAATTTTAGATCTTTCTAATTTTTAGATTTCATTTACTTTTAGTGAAAACACACTGCTACATGTTTTGACCTGACTTTCTACAAACTATCACTTTTGGAAAATAGCAAATCTACACCCCCATTATCATAAGGGATAGCTAGTATCTTCTGGAGAAAATCATATGATGAGTTAGACTTTAAGAGTTAGACTTTAAAAAGTGTAACTCTTGGCCAGGCGTGGTGGCTCATGCCTGTAAGGCAAACACTTTGCGAGGCCCAGGCGGGTGGATCACTTGAGGTCAGGAATTCGAGACCAGCCTGGCCAACATGGCAAAACCCTGTCTCTACTAAAAATACAAAAATTCGCCAGGCATGGTAGCACACACCTGTAATCCTAGCTACTAGAGAGGCTGAGGCAACAGAATTGCTTGAACCCAGGGAGTGAAGGTTGCAGTGAGCCAAGATCGCACCACTGCACTCCAGCCTGGGTGACAGAGTGAGAGTCTGTCTCAAAAAAAAAAAAAAAAAAAATTCTTTTTAAAAAGTGTTATTCTTATTTACTTCCCAAGGAATATTGCAACATAATAGCCTTTTTAAATAAAAGGAAAGAAAAAAATTACCTTTAATCCCCCAGCCCACCCCCACACAGTTTTTTTGTGTTTGTGTGTTTAATGATCTCTTTCAGTCTTGACCCACAAGTAGACATAATGATTACATGTTGTCATCATAGCATAGAAATCATTTTCTATTCTACCCTTGCTTTTTATTAAGGTAAGGAGAAAAATAAACACAACTGGGTTCCTGCTGACTAGCAGAGACTGCTTGATGTTGTAACATAGCTTGTCTTATTAATTCTTATGATTACCAAATAAAGTGGGCATTTTACAGAATTTTACAGAGAAGTTGAGTGACATAATAAGAGATTAGGCTATTACTAATTGGTTATTGAGGTAATTCGGCTCATGAAGGACCAAGGAAGGAGTCAAACCAGCTCTCTCTGGCAACAAAATCCCTTCCTATTACCCTTGTATTTTCCCCATGTTGTTTCATCGCCTCCGTTGCAATAAGCTGTCTGGCTTCATAATACTTTGGTACATTTCAAACTTCCTGAAAACAAGAACTGGGTCTTACTTGTCCCCAGAACCAGTACAGTGTCTGGCAGTCATAGATATTTAATGAGTGTTTGTTGAATAGATACAGCCCCTGCATCTGCCCTTTTTTCAACGTCCTGAAAAGCTCACGACTAAGGAGGGCCTCCTCCTGGCTTTTCTTCCTTCTCATCCTTGCTTACTTTACTTGACAAAATTTGATCCAACTTCTACTACATGTTGTGTCCTTGGCTAGGTATGAGGAAACAAAGACAAAAAGCCCCTGCTGCAACTCAGCAGGAGGTCATGGTCTAGCAAGGAGGCAGGCAGGACACCAGGAGGGAAGGGCTTGGAAGCATCTATCTGCAGGGAGGAGCAGCTAGCCTGGCCCGGGCTGTGGGGTCACCTGGGATGGTTCTCCAGGAGAAAATGACTTTGTTCCAACTTCTACAGATAGCATCTAAACCCTAGCTAGCCATCTTTTGAGTATATGTGCTTGGTCACAAGAGGCCTAAAAATTTTACAGAGCTGAAGATTGATGTTTCAGGCTGGGCATGGTGGCTCACGCCTGCCATCCCAGCACTTTGGGAAGCCGAGGTGAGCAGATCACTTGAGGCCAGGAGTTTGAGACCAGTCCAGACAACATGGCAAAACCCCATCTGTACTAAAAACACAGAAAAATTTAGCTGAGTGTGGTGGCACATGCCTCTACTCCCAGCACAGGCAATTTGGGAAGCTGAGGCGGGAGGATCACTTGAGCCCAGGAGTTTGAGACCAGCCTGGGTGATATAGTGAGACTTCATCTGTACAAAAACATTTAAAAATTGCAGAGCATGGTGGTGTGCACCTGTTGTCTCAGCTACTTAGGAGGCTGAGATGGAAAGATAGCTTGAGCCTAGGAGATTGAGGCTGCAGTGAGCCGAGATCACACTACTGCACTCCTGCGTTGGCAACAAAGCGAGACCATGTCTCAAAAAAAAAAAAAACAAAACAAAACAAAAAAAAGACTGGTGTTTCAGGCTTGTCCTTGCTTTCATGGCATTTTATTTTATGCAGAAGGTGTGTATGAAACTCAGATTTTTGTTTTGTATACCATATCATTTAAATCCATTAAGGCATCTTGCTATATGTGTAATTTCTCAGTAAAGTGAATAATTGCTACCCTCTCCCTCCCAAACTTACCTTTTATCCTGTTCCAAACACCTATTTTTCTAAATTCTGTAGTTTATAGGCTTTAGTCTCACGTACAATGACTTTGCTTTCTAAAATTATCTTGCCTGTCATTGCAGAATGAAGGTAAATCCTTATTTGATTGATTGGCATCTGTTTCTTAGGGATTTGCTCATATGATCCTTTGTATTCTATCTATGCCAACATCTTCAGAATTTAGAAAGATGATATGAGAGTTCTGGCACTAGATAAAATTCAGCAGAGGTCTTTTCAGAGCGTATTATATAAACATCTACAGAAATGCTTTTCTCTCTCTTCGAAAATGCCATTTTCCAGGTCTGTGATCTAGTTGCTATGGAATTCCATCTTTGGATAACAACATAGCCAAAAGCCGGGGCTTGTGTACCTTGCAACTTGATGGGAGAAAATTTTTCTGGCCTTGGAGTGCATGGGGGCAGGTGTCCAGTTACACTTCTTTCCCCGAACTCTAAAATCGTCTCCCTCTTCTTGCCCTTGCCCCAGCCTAGGCTTTACTGGAGAATTCATTTTCTCTGAAAAATAAAAAATAAATAAAAAATAAAAATTATTAGGTTGAAAGTAATGGCAAAGACTGCAGTTACTTTTGCACCAATCTATCGAAGTATTGAGATGCCAGATTGCCAGACAACCATATGTACTTCTTGGTGGTTCTGGTTGGTCTTTGGAAGAGTAATTCCAAGTGAAAGTTATTGAGCACAGAGTCTTACATGTGATATTGGTTCCCAGAACACAAAATAGGTTTCAATCTATAACTGTCTCCTTGAAATAGAAGGAAAACTTTTTTACTTTTTTGATTCCCTTGAAGAAGAGAGGACCCAACTGGATTTCTCAAATTCTTCCATACAAAAGTCTGTTTTTCTTCCCTAAATACTTTTGCTGTTGGAAATAAAGAACTCAGCTGACTAAGTCCTTCAGCAAATGTTCTAAATACTTAATTTGGGCCAACACCTTGTCCTGGGATTGGCCTGTTAACCTTTCACCCTTTACCCAGCCTGCCATGGGGAAGTGATCCTCTTAGTATCCTCTCCAGGCAAGGCCCACAACATGGGATGCTTAAGTCTATTTAACCTGGGGATTTGGGGAGGCAGCTTTTCCACGCTACATTGTTCATCACTGCCATTTGTTTTCTGTAGTTCCTCCCAATTAACTAGCCAAGGCTTTGAAAACCATGTGATTTTAATGCCTTGTAGTCCATTCCTCTGTTCCCAGTGGAGAGAAACAGGAGCAGGTTCATGACATTTTACAAGGCGTCATCATGTTTACATATTCACACATATTACATAAAGAAATAGTATCCCACATGTGATGACATATGTGAATAATAACAGCAGACATCTGTAGCACCCTTTAGATAGATGAACTGTGTTACAATTTCTTTAGCTTGTCACAACAAACCCAGGGAGTAGGTGTCGATTATCAACACCCAGTTTAGAGATGAGAAGACTGAAGTTGAAGAAAGTAAAGGACATTTCCAAAATAGCTCAGTTAGGTAAAACTAACTTATTGCTTGTTTTAATTTTTTTTTCCATTTGAGTAATAAGCTTTTTAATTTAAATAATTTGACTTTTTACTCAATTCTTTTTTATCAAAACATGACAACTAACTAAGGCAAGTAAAGACTTATCACAAGTCTACTGTTCTCACAGTACAGGATTGGCACAACATAGAAAAAAATTTTTTAAGTAAACAAAACAATGGAGCCAAATAGAAAATCTAAAGATTGCATGCAAGTGAGAACTTAAAATATGAGCTATGGCATTATAACTCAATACAAATAGATGGCGCATTATAGAAATGGTGCTGGCTCTCCACCTGGAAGAAAAAGATTCCCTAACTCATATCCTATGTAAAACTTACAGATTGATAAAGTATTTCAGTGTTTTAAAGATAAAATTTAAAATGTAGAAAAATATTTGTAGAAACATTTTATGTGAGAGACCTTCTTAATCTAGACAGGAAACCTAGAAGCCATGAAGGAATAGAAGTGTGTGTGTGTGTGTGTGTGTGTGTGTGTGTTTTAGTATGGCAAAATATGCAATGACAAAATCAAAGTGGTAGACTAGAAAAAAATATTAAATAATATAACAAATGTAAACAATATCTGTACTATGCTAGGTGCTCCTACAAATTTTAAAAGGCAAACTATAGAACTGGATAAATAATATAAACAAGAAACTCACATAAGAGGAAATCTAAAAGCCCTAAAACACATGAAAAGAGACTTAACCTCAGTAGTGAGGGAGATGCCAAATGTAGTAATGATGTGGTACCATTTTATGCCATCAAATTGGCCAAAACCAAAAATAGCAATACCATTGTTAATTGGAGAAGATACTAGATTTTATCCATTTTAAAGGCCTAAGTGCACCACATTTAATGATTTGAACATCTCAGAAGGCAAGAATCATAAAATCATAAAATGTGAGTGTCTGAATGGATTACAGAGTCCTAGTCCATTCATCCAGTTTTTCTAGCTAGAAAAACTGTGACCTGGAGAAGTTTTACGATGTTTTACTCAGGCCACATGGCAAGAAGGCTCAGCTGACGTCATCACATCCAAAGGATTGTCTTAGCATCTTTTTACCAACTTACTTTTTTGTGCCTTAAAAAGGAATTAAGTTCAAGCAGAATTTGCTTTGCTTTGACAGAAAAAAATACTCTTAATCCCAAACACAACACAAAGACGTCTTTCAGAAATTTACTCATGTGTTGAGCATGAATCAATTATTGCAATGACAAATGCAAATTTCCCTGAAAAAAATGTGTCATCTGTTGGACCAATTCATAGATGAATCTTTACTGCACAGTGTTCATGAGCTTGTGCAAGTCTTATGCAACCCAGTGAAACAAATAGTAACAGCAACAACAACAAAAAAACTACAAAATATCTGAGGTCTGACAATAAAAAGAAAGGCTATGAAGCACAGGCTCTGCCTTTCCACTGATCTCTGTTTGGGGGAATTGTTTTGGGAGGAAGAAGCGGTATTTTGTTTTCAGTATGATGACAATAACGATCCCTTCCATCCCTTGAAAACGCCTTCAGAGTTTTCAAAACGGTGTCACGTACATTCTCACTTTGATCCTCACAACAGCCCTGTGATGGAGGCTTGCAGTTTTCTAAGAAACTCCACTCACGTTTTTCAACTGATCTTCTCTTTTCTTTCAGGCATATTGCCACTCAAGGAGCTATAAGTCTCAAGTGCAAAGAGTCAGAATAATTCACAAAGATAAACATAACGGTCAAGTTCTTCTAAAGGAGCTGTGTCTATATGTGTGTGTGTGAGAGAGAGAGAGAGAGACAGAATGTATTCCTGTGAAGGATAAAGAAATAACAACTAAATAATGTGAGAGTTGGTTGGTAGAGAATAAGAATTCCAGTAGTGTATGGGAATAGATTATCTATAGCAACTGGATGTGCTACTGTTTTAAATTTTCTGATTATATGCTCCTCTTAATATAAGGCTAAAGACATCGTAGCTTCAATTTTTGAAAATTTTGATGTTTGTTGTAATGGTGGTAATTGTTGTTGAATCGTTTTCTCAAAAACCAGTGTCACCAGCTATGGGATAACATTTGAGACAATATAGGACACAATTCTGAGATTATTTTTTCCCTCTGTCTTTTTCTCTAGCCAGTCATTGTCAGCAGGCCTGGATTTGTAACACTTTAGTAAGAATGCTAACAAAATGAGAACTGTGTCAGCTTCTTCAACGATTTTTGTGAAAACATCAAAAGCTCCATCCTGTGGTCCTCTAGAGAGGATGGACTTTATGCATTGTACTGCTAGGACATGCCTTGTATAATCAACAATGTGTTTACTTAGTAGCCCTCCCTCATTGATTCAGGGGAAAAAATACAAACAGGGAATAAAAACGAAGAATTTCTCATTTCAGATGGTACTGCATCTTGGACTCTGAATTCTTGAGAAATTTATTTGTTATAATCTCAAGTCTCTTTTGAGAGTGAAAACTGACTTACGTAGATAAACTGCTGGCCTGGAAAGCAATCTGATTGTTTGAAAACATTGATCTTCCTTTTGCTCAAAAGCACTTCCTGGGTTGTATGTATGCCTCTTATGGGCAATAGTGTGTATTTAATTTAATAGGTAGACGTTATAGGAATTTTGACTTGGCTTTATGCTTTGTTTTCACATGTAAAATAATACGGATAATAAAGACATTGTGTAGCTGAAATTACCTAGACCAGCACTGCAATGATAAAAATGTTGCTTCCACTGACTGCAACTAAAACCTTAGACAAAATGCATAAAGCAGCTCTCAGAGGATTCTGGAAGGTACACTGCCTAAAGAACTCTGTACTTGAACGACAAACCAGTTGTGAATTTCCTGGGTTGCTTTTCCTTCCTGTACCTCCTGTCTCAGGCTCCAGGGAAGCCTGAAACCTAGAATTACAAGTGGTTATGGACAGAAAAAGCTTGAGAAAAGCCCACGCTCTCTAGCCAGAGGACCTGCAAGATGCAGGGGAGTGCTGCAATATGAAGGTCTTTTAACTTTTTCTGGCCCACTCCAGGTAAGAGTCAGCAAGGAAACAGCAAACCTGTTCTCCCTACCAGTGGCAGCAGCAACACTGAAAGTAACCCTTGGGCTGGGCGCAGTGGCTCACACCTCTAATCCCAGCACTTTGAGAGGCCGAGGAGGTAGGATCACTTGAAGTGAGGAATTCGAAACCAGCCTGCCCATCATAGCAAGATGTCACCTCTACAAAAATTAGCTAGGTGCAGGGGTGGGTGCCTGTAATCTAAGCTACTTGGGAAGCTGAGGCAGGAGGATCTCTTCAGCCCAGGAGTTCAAAGCTGCAGTGAGTTTCCTTCCTTTCTTCCTTCCTGCCTGCCTGCCTGCCTGCCTGGCTGCCTGCCTCTCTGCCTCTCTTTCTCTCTTTTTGAGGTAGAGTTTCACTCTTGTTGCCCATGCTGGAGTGCAATGGTGCGATCTCAGTTCACTGCAACCTCTGCCTCCCAGAGGTGATTCTCCTGCCTCAGCCTCCCAAGTAGCTGGGATTACAGGCATGCGCCACCACGCCCAGCTAATTTGATATTTTTAGTAGAGACAGAGTTTCACGTGTTGGTCGGGCTGGTTTCAAACTCCTAACCTCAGGTGATCCATTGGCCTTGGCCTCCCAAAGTGCTAGGATTACAGGCGTGAGCCACTGCTCTCAACAACGGAAAAAGAATGACCTGGGCCACTGCACAGCAGCCTGGGTGACAAAGCATGAGGGAAGGAAGAAAGGAAGGAAAGAAAGAAAGAAGGAAGGAAGGAAGGAAGGAAGGAAGGAAGGAAGGAAGGGAAGGAAGGAAGGAAGGAAGAAGGAAGGAAGAAGGAAGGGGGAGGAGGGAGGGAGGGAGGAGGTGGAAGGAAAGGAAAGAAAGTGGAGAAAAGAGAGGGAAGAGAGGAGGAAAGAGAGGAGGAAAGAAAAGAAGGAAAGAAGAAAAAATGGAAAGAGGAAAAGACTCTACAGGAATCCAACCTTAGTAATGAAAGGAAGAATGGCAGATGATGGAATAAATAATGGAATACATGGAAGATGGATGAAGAGTGCAGTGGCGCAGTCTCGGCTCACTGCAACCTCTGCCTCCTGAGTTCAAGCAATTCTCCTGCCTCAGCCTCCTGAGTAGCTGGGATTACAGGCACCCACCACCAGGCCCAGCTAATTTTTGTATTTTTAGTAGAAATGGGGTTTCACCATGTTGGCCAGGCTAGTCTCAAACTCTTCACCTCAGGTGATCCACCCATCTCGACCTCCCAAAGTGCTGGGATTACAGACATGAGCCCGTGCCCAGCAGACAAAAGTTTTTATTTTTTTATTTTTATTTCTTATTATACTTCAAGTTCTGGGATACATGTGCAGAACATGCAGGTTTGTTACATAGATATACATGTGCCATGGTGGTTTGCGGCACCCATCAACCCGTCATCTACATTAGGTATTTCTCCTAATGCTACCCCTCCCCTATTCCCCACCCCCTGACAGACCCCACTGTGTGATGTCCCCCTCCCTGTGTCCATGTGTTCTCCTTGTTCAACTCCCACTTATGAGTGAGAACATGCGGTGTTTGGTTTTCTGTTCCTGTGTTAGTTTGCTGAGAATGATGGTTTCCAGCTTCATCCATGTCCCTGCAAAGGACATGAACTCATTCTTTTTTATGGCTGCATAGTATTCCATGGTGTATATGTACCACATTTTCTTTATCCAATCTATCATTGATGGGCATTTGGGTTGGTTCCAAGTCTTTGCTATTGTGAATAGTGCTTCAATAAACATACGTGTGCATGTGTCTTTATAGTAGAATGATTTATTTTATTATTTTGTCTTTATTTTTATTATTATTTTTTGAGACAGAGTCTTGCTCTGTCACCCAGGCTGGAGTGCAGTGGTACAATCTCAGCTCACTGCAACCTCTGCCTCCCGGGTTCACGCAATTCTCCTGCCCCAGTCTCCTGAGTGGCTGGGATTACAGTCACGTGCCACATGCCCAGCTAATTTTTTGTATTTTTAGTAGAGACGGGGTTTCACTGTGTTGGCCAGGATTGTCTCGATCTCCTGACCTCATGATCTGCCTGCCTCAGCCTCCCAGAGTGCTGGGATTACAGGTTTGAACCACCTTGCCCCGCCATAGTAGAACGATTTATAATCCTCTGAGTATATGTCCAGTAATGGGATCGCTGGGTCAAATGGTATTTCTGGTTCTAGATCCTTGAGGAATCGCTACACTGTCTTCCACAATGGTTGAACTAATTTACACTCCCACCAACAGTGTAAAAGTGTTCCTATTTCTCCACATCCTCTCCAGTATCTGTTGTTTCCTGACTTTTTAATGATCACCATTCTAACTGGTGTGAGATGGTATCTCATTGTGGTTTTGATTTTCATTTCTCTAGCGACCAGTGATGATGAGCTTTTTTTCATATGTTTCTTGGCCTCATAAATGTCTTCTTTTGAGAAGCAGACAAAAGTTTTTAAAGGAAAGAAAGGAGGAGGATTACATAATTGTTTGGAAATAATTATCCTTGGCTATGAAGATCAGTAACAAGGGTGAGTCCAATCCAAGGTTGGACAGGCAGTTGCTGGGCAGATGTCCTTGTAGAAGTATTTTTTTGGTGTAAGGTTATGATGGCCTTTGTGCAAGGTTGTGGTTTTTGTAGTTTTTTTTCATTATCAGGCATACAAGTAAGAATCCGCTCTTCATGGCTTTCTCTGGCTCTATTTGTCAGGGTTTTCTTAACGTTATTGACTCCATTTTTATTCTGACAACTTTCACAAGGGGCATGCCTTCCCCAACATAGGCATGGTGGAGGTAGCCATTTCAGGGCTGAGTCCTTCTGAGTCTCCTACATGCTCCAGGTGAGAGCATTAGCAACAGAGGGGAATTGTTGAGATACCCTTTCTGCTGTGGTCAGTGATTCGAGATGGTTGTGTCGTCCCTGAGTTGAGAAGGCTGAATCCTTTACCCCACCCTATAGTGCCAACAAAGGAAAAAGATGGAATACAGAGCAGCAAATACTTTTAGAATTTGGGCATAATCTTGGAACTAGGGAAGCCTGGCCCTCCTTATTTTCCCAAACATCTATGCCGTGTACTCCCTATCTGACCCTATTGTAGGCAGCCCTCCACTGGGATGCAGCCTGGAGGCAAGAGAAATATCAGCTGTGTTTTACCTCTCAGGCTATTGTTTTGCTCAGCAGAGGCTAAGAAGCACTTAATGATCAGAGTGGGGAAAGGTTAGCATGGCAAGACTGTTGGTAAGAGACAGAAACCCCAAGGCTGGACTCTACATTCAAGAATCATAAACCAAGATGTCTGGCTTTGGACATTAGCCCACCATCCGTGACACCGGACATAATGCTAACAGTCTAGCATCTGATTTGAAGTTTTAAGGGTTGGTATTGCCAGAGAAGCCCCAAGCTTGCAAAATAACATCTTGTAATTGATCACTTTCTTTTGCCATCCCTAGACACCAGAACTCAAACCAACAGAAGGAGAACTGCGAAAGCAGCATAGCCTTCAGAATAAGAATTTCCCCAGGATATCCCTCCCAGGAATGACCATGAAGGCAAAGGACAAAGAGGTTTCTGTCATTTGCAACTTAAAAACCTTGACTAATACAAACAGAACTTGGGTTCTCTCTTTTCCTGGCTAGGCTGTTTCAAGAAACCTTGGGTACATACCCCGCCCATACCTGCACAACCTGGAGATCCCCTCCATGGATCATCCTTCCAAATCTACCCCAGTTCCAAGGGAAGAATTGAAAGCAGAGTAGAAGGGAGGCCTTATTTCCTTTGGACTCAGCTGACATCTTGGTGCTCTGAGCTTGGCCTGGCACCTTTCTCTCACCCTAAGAAATACTCTAGCTTTGATAAACTTCATCACCACTGATGGCATTTTCATTATTATCTGTTAAAATGAAGGTTTGAACTAGATGAGTGTTTGACTTTTTTCCACATTCCTCTGGGGTATGGAACGTGTGCATCTCTTTAACAGAAGTGCCCCTATTTGAGGAACTAGGACATCTGAATTGGGTTCTCTAATTCCCCGGCACAGGACTCTGCGTATAGTAGGTTTCTTAGTGACCATTCCACTGATTGGTAATCTGGGTCAGCCAACACAGTTAAACCTTTCTCCATATAGGTCCATTTTGCCTTACTATTCTTGCCTTGGGCTGTTGTAGTCTTTTGATGAAGGTCTTAAATTAACAAGCTCATTTTACATCTAGAACTAAGACAACCCTTCCTCTTCTCCCCATTCTAAATGAGAGCAATTTCATCCCTATCACTCTAAGATCCCTTGTCTCCAAAAGCTCAGACACCAATTAGCCTCCAGTGGAGATTAATAAACAATACAATAATGACAGATAAAAAGACTAATTCTTTGGCCAAGAGAATCATTTTAATTAATTTAATCCTGGCTGAAAGATCAGCTGTGCTCAGGCCTGCTCACCAGCAGGGCCCATTTATCCCAGCCTGCCCCAGCCTTGAAAGCCAGGGTGTGCTTGGGAGCCGGCACTTAAGCAACAATGAGAAACAGATTGTACTGTCAGGCTTCATTAAAGGTCATCATTAGTATTCCAATTTGAAGACTGTCGCTCTAGCTCAACCTTTTACCAATTCTTCCCTGGCACATTGTGAAGTTTGGTTCAGCTGCGAAACGTAAAAATTCTCCCTGGGCTCCCCGGTGGCAGAGGATGGGTATCATTTGATGCCTGTCGCTCTGCAGCTTAAAGGGTAAATCCCCAGGGAAGTGACGGTCCCGGGATTCTATTTGAAAATCAAGACATGTGCAGCTGCCTGGGATTCAGATATTTGCAAGGAACGGAACTTTCTAGGACTCAGTCATAGCAGTCAGAAATAGGATGGCTTTGTCATCTTCCCCAGAAGCTTATTTCAACTTGTGAAAGAGTTGAAAAGGATTTTTTAGTAGAAGCCTAGCTAGGGACAAACAGGAAAGGCCATAAGGAAATCATCTGACTGACCTTACTTAAGCATAGGTCATAAGACTCCCATTCCACAGACAGTCCTGCCCCATACCTGGGAGGAAGGAAAGCCTTCCTTCCTTCTCTCCTTCCTTCCTTCCTTCCTCCTTGTTTTCCTTCCCTCTCTCTCTCTTCCTTCCTTCCTTCTTTCTTTTCCTCATCAAAGTAGGAAATTGTTCTGGGCCAAAGGCTCAACAGAAGGACCAGCAACTACCCTGATATCATTTAAAGCCAACAACCCTTAGAGCACAATTCCTGCTGGCATTAGGGAGACAGTTTTCAGCCTACTCTGCACAGGATATGAAATTTTAATTTGCTTTTTCTACAAACTGTCAATTTTACCTACTTTCCCTCTGCTGATGCAATTTTTGTTTTTGTTTGTGCAAGGAGGTAAATTTTTACACACTTTTAATCATTTTTCCTCATAAGTAGACTAACAGCCTAGTCTTTTGTGTCTGTTTTGGAATTAGGTCATCTCTGCTGGGTATACTCCACCACCATTCTTTTCTGACTTATTCCTGTTGGGTCTTCTTGGGTTGTTATTCTTTCAACTCCCATCATGCTTGTCTCATACTTCATTTGGTGCCAGGTCATGCTCTTTCTTTTAAGAACTGATGTCTCTTTTGCACTGGATTCTAATCTCCAAATGAATATGCACCCAGGATCAATCTCCTTCCTTCTTTCCTTCCTTCCTTCCTTCCTCCTTTTTTTCCTTCCGCTCCTTCCCTCCCTCTCCTCCCTCCCTCCCTCCCTCCCTCCCTTCCTTCCTTCTCTCCTTCCTTCCTTCCTTCCTCCTTGTTTTCTTTCCCTCTCTCTCTCTTCCTTCCTTCCTTCTTTCTCTTCCTCTTCTTCTCTTTCTTCTTCTTTTTCTCCTTCTCTCTCCTTCTTTCTTTTTTCACTTTGTCATTGTCCAGGTTGGTAAGCAATGTCTAGAAAAGATAAAATATTCATAGAAAATAAATGAAAAAATTGCGTGTTAACCACACACTACCTTATAAACCCCAAACACCTGATACCCAGAGTGATACGTTACTAATGACAAGGTCTCAGTGGGAGGGCATTTTAACAAAATCAAGAAGAAAAGTAATTTTTAATCCAATTGTGTTTCTAAATGAGCCAAGTTAAGACTAAATGTACTTTGCTGCAGTTGTTTCTGTTTGTTTCCTGAAACTGTGTATTTAGAATGGTCTAGTGTCAAGCTAGATAAAAGGATAAAATCTTACCCACCATTCACAGATCCACTGGTGAACTGCACCCTGTTCTTCCAAGCTCTACCCAGGTCAGTGTTTCCTTATGGCTTTCTTTGACTCCCCGCTACTCCCCAGTTAAAAGCAATGGCAGCCTCATCTGTGTCCTGTAGCTCTAAAGGTACAAAAAAAATTGCTATCTTGGATAATAACAATTTTAACATGTTATTCTAGTTGCTTGTGTAGGGGCCAAAGGAAAACTTCCTCATCACCTTCTGGAAGTTCACTGAAAATCACAGACAAAGGCAGATTAAAAGGAGAAAAGGCATAGAAATGTATTTGATCATAGTTTTACATGACATGGGAGCCTTCAGAATAAAGACCCAAAGGTACAAAGGAATGGCCCATTTTTATTCTTAAGTTCAATGAAGTGTAGATAGCCCTGCAGAAATACGATAGGCAAAAAGGGTATGATTGAATACTAATGGACCGAGTAGGCAAACCAGCAAGGTGAGTCTTTCTAGGTTATTCTTGGCCTCTCTGTGCAGCTTTCCTTCCTCCCAGGTATGGGGCAGGACTGTCTGTGGAATGGGAGTCTTATGACCTATGCTTAAGTAAGGTCAGTCAGATGATTTCCTTATGGCCAGTTTTTACACAGAAGAAAAGAGAGAAAATTAGACTAATATTTTTAGGTTTTATGGCTGGCTCTGGGGAAAAGGGTTCTGGTTTCCATGAGCTGCGTTGGGGAGCAGGGATTCTAGTTTCTATGGCTGGCCTTGGGGTAGAATGACAGGCCAGGGCAGGAGAAAGTAAGAGACAGCTGCTTCTGAGATCTTCATTTTGGGGTGTAGTTTTCTGAGCCCCAGCATTTGCTTATACCCTCCAAGCAAGGATGGTTTTCTGTGGTTATTTCTTTCTTTTTTTTTAAATTCATGTATCCCTAGCACATGGCCTATTACAGGAAGAACATTCAATAAAGACTGACTCCAAGAAATTATAACCACCACATGTTCCTATGCCCTTAATCCTCTGGGGACTGTAAATTCTAGAGGCCAAACTGTAGGTGTGGCCATACCTCTGCATGGTTCCTGCTACCTAAACTTCCAGATCTTTCATGCTTCCTTCCCTGTCTCCAAATGCTGTTCCTCAGCTGCTTGTCAATTCTGTGAGCACCTAATATTTATCTAATAAATTCTTTTCTCTTTTTTGAGACGGAGTCTCTCTCTGTCACCCAGGCTGGAGTGCAGTGGCGCGATTTTGGCTCACTGCAACCTCCACCTCACGGGTTCAAGCAATTCTCCTACCTCAGCCTCCTGAGTAGCTGGGTCTACAGGCTCCCACCACCACGCCCAGCAAATTTTTTGTATTTTTAGTAGAGATAGGGTTTTACCGTGTTAGCCAGGATGGTCTTGATCTCCTGACCTCGTGATCTGCCCGCCTGGGCCTCCCAAAGTGCTGGGAATAGAGGTGTGAGCCACCGCGCCCAGCCCTAATAAATTAATTTTTTCCCTAATATAGCCGGAGTCTGTTTTTGTTGCTGTAATAAAAAAACCCTAATGGTTCACCTTCCACCTGCCTCTCCCTCTATAGATTCTGCTGAGAAGACAATGGTGTACATGTCAAGTGTCTGAAAGGAGGCACACAGGAAAGAGGGACTTGAGCTAAACACTATGTTTATAGAGTCTCAGACATGAATTTCCCTTTGAGTGCCTCCAGTATAAGAATGAAGGGACTTGGGCTTTACCAAGTAGTTAGCTAATGCCCTATAATCATTGGCTTGTGACTGAAAAACCTGGAATAAACGATGTCCTCTCAGCTTCTTCCTCTTTCTGGGCTATCCAATGATTCCCCATCTTTAACGTGCCTAATAGTCACCTGGAATCGTGTCAACAGATTCCTGGACACCCGCTCCCCAGTCCCATACTCCAAAATTCTGATTTAAGAGGAGATTCTGATAAGGGTGATAAATGCTTTGAAAAACACTAGAAGTCAGCCTGAGGATAAAGCCATTATACAAAAAAAAAAAAAAAAAAAAAGGAAAAGCTAGAGACATTCATAAACAGAGATACAGAGCTCTCATGAACCTGTGTCTAAAGACCGATCCTCTATGGATTTACAAAGAGAAGACATTCCTTGTATTATTTAAGCCAAACTTAAAATTGGTTGTCTGTTACTTACAACTGAAAGCTTATAACTGATAGGAAAATGCCTTCATTTTATACATCATATGATTAGATTATCACAGCCAATCTCTGAAGACAGTTTTTGTTGCGTCCCCATTTTACAGATGGTGACACCAGCTGAAAAAGCAGGACCTTTGCCTGAAACAAGCATAATTTATAGTCAGATCTGTACAGGTAGGTCTTGTCATGGTATAGTGACCCTCCATTAAGGAAAATAGGATACCCCTATTCTTACTGGATTTCTGTTCTACTACCTTCTCGAAGCCTTTACTGAAAACTGGGCCCACCTTGATATTCCCTATGTGGCTACCGAGTGTAAACAGATTTAGTGTCACAAATGTGTAATTTAATTGTTCTTGAAGAGCTTGATGTTTCATTATTTTTTTTCTACTTTACTGTGAGCTCCTCAAAGACAAACACCACATCTTGATTCTCTCACATTCCTCTAGAAGGCACTCAATCAATAATAGCTAATAATAATAATAATAGCTGACAAACTATGGTTTATTCATATGTATAACTGGGTTCCAGTAGTTTCTGACACTTAGTTTGTGCTCAATACATTTTTGCCAAATAAATGAATATCAGTTGGGCCTTTCTGATACAATAAGACTCCATACCCATGACATTGGAAAATGGGCTTTTTAGGAAATACTAAAAAACAAACAACAGGATAATGTAGCACCTCATCTTGCCTTCAAAGAATATAGTTTTGAAATTGGTAACAATTCAAAGATTTTTGCTGGACATTCTTAACTGCAGGGCCAGTAGCACTAGCCATAAAGGTGGATAATCCCAACTTTCACGTAACTGAAGATCATCATTGCTGCCTTGTGGTACAGTACAGAGCTAAAATTACAGTATATTCAATGGAAGTTACAGCATATTCAGACACAGGTTAGGGCCCATATGTCAAAAGGATTTTTTAAATTAAGGAATCCAACCACTGCTGCAAACAAAAGATTCAGATTTTAAATTTTGTAATTTGTGCCTGCCATTTGTTAATATTAATAATTAAACAATCTTATATGCTTCCTAGGTCATAAAAATCCAAAAGTCTGCCTTTAATTTGGCTTTTCAACATGATATGGTAGAGCAGAAAGCAATTGCTCTTAGGCTAGAACACCCGATTCAATTTCTGGCTCCAACACTTGCCTGGTATGGCCTTTATGCAGGTCATAAACCTCTGAGATTCCCTTCCTCTTCTGTAAAATGGGAATAACAGTGAAACCCACTCCACAGAGTCATTGTGAATGTACAATTACACAATATATGATGTAAAAGTATTTTATGGCTGGGGGTGGTGGGCCTGTAATCCCAGCACTTTGGGAGGCCAAAGCAGAAGGATCACTTGAGCCCAGGAGTTCAAGACCAACCTGGGCAACATAGTGAGACCCCATCTGTACAAAAAAATTTAAAATTAGCTGGGCTTTGTGGCATGCATCTGTAGTTCCAGCTACTTGGGGGGCTGAGGTGGGAAGACTGTTTGAGACCAGCAGGTTGAGGCTGCAGTGAGCAGTGATATACCACTATGCTTAGCCTAGGTAACACAGAGAGAGACCCTGCCTCAAAAAAAACAAAACAACAAAACCAAAAAGTACTTTGTATGTTAAATATATCATTTAGGGTGATTTAGGTTGCAAGTAAGAGAAAATCCATTTCAAAGTAGCTTAAATATGCAGAAAATGTGTTGGCTTTCATACTTGATAAGCCCTGAGATGGTTTAGGCTCCACCTCTTTTCTCCACACACCTCTCCACCCTGCTCTTCCGTGTGGGTGAACTTATCATCAGGTGGGCTTCAGGCATAGTCTTAAGATAGCTGGCAGCAGAAGACTGGGCTTTCTCCTTCACATCCTGGAAAAGAGGATGCTTTCCGCATCTTTCAAACACAGGTCTGAGTTTCACTGTGCTTAGACCAATCCTGAATAATGTCAAAGAAGTAAGGATCAACCAGATTAATTGAGAGCAATCAGAGCCCACCCCAGGACCAAAGTATAATGTCTGTAATGCCCAAAGTGTATGGATGCTAGGCAATGAGTGATGGTTTTCCAAAGGAAAGTTAGAATGAGAAAAAAGAAACAAATGAGGAGTAGGTGCAAATCTCCACTCCATTGCATAAATGGTACAGCTTTGTATTGTTAGTATCACAGCTGAGTTTGGATACACACTTTTTACAACTGTGTTTTTAATCTCCCTTACAGTTTTGCCTTAAGATATTTAAGTGGTTGAACTTACGACATTTACTTCCTTACTTTTTGTTGCCACTTCTCAAATTACTGAGATTATTCCAATGATGTAAGTCACATTACACATTCCATTTGTAATATATGGAAGAACTTAGAAAACTGCACTATACAAATGGCAGATACTCTCCTTGCTTCTTTGATTTCAATACAGTCTTTTGAGTTGGGGAGGCTGACAACCATGTTAGGATCAGATGATTCTCTGTGTAGTCAAGTTCCTTGCAAACTAGATTTATTTATAAAGGATATGCCTTATAGTTTCCAAGAAAAACTACTCAGCCCAGCCCTCATAAAACAATGTAGCCTCAGGGTTTTCTGAAACAGGTGGTTCACTGGCTCTTAATAGAATAGCACTAACCATTTTTGCAACAGCTTAATTTATACGACTTAACAGTTCACAATATGCTTAAAAAGAATCTAAGCGATGGATGGATGTTGAAATTTTTTAGATGTTAGGCCTGGGGATCAGACCCCTGCGTGAGTGGTATGTCTAATGTAAACTGAAAACAATCATAATCAAAATCCATAGCAAAATAAATACTTAAGACCTAAAGTTTTACTTATTTCTATGCTTCCTAAATATCATAAGACTTAAGATAAAAGTCTGCATCTTTACAGTTATTATGTTTTTACATATCTTTGTTCATTTGATTCTCACAACTTCCTCTGAGATATGTTAGTGAAGAATTACTAGCTTCACTGTTCCAATAAGGAAACTGAACCCTAGAAAGGATTAAAGAGTTGCCAAAGGTCAAATAGGAAGTGTCAAATCCAGGTCTTTTGCTTCCAAGTTCAGTGCTCTTTCTACAACAGCACGGTGTACACATTTGGAAGTTTGTGGAGACTACTACAAAAATATCAGATTCACTGTGGGCTCTGGGAAAGAACTTAAACATCTGTGTTAGTAAACTCTTGAAATCAATTAGTAAGATAAGAATAGAGTCTTCAGCCGGGCACGGTGGCTCACGCCTGAGATCCCAGCACTTTGGGAGGCCAAGAGTTCACCAGCCTGGCCAACATAGTGAAACCCCTGTCTCTACTAAAAATACAAAACTTAGTCAGACGTGATGGCACATGCCTGTAGTCCCAGCTATTCAGGAGGCTGAGGCAGGTGAGTCGCTTGAACCTGGGAGGTGGAGGTTACAGAGAGCCGAGATTGTGTCACTGCACTCCAGCCTGGGCGACAAAGTGAGACCTTCGTCTTAAAAAAAAGACAATAAAAAAAAAATAGAGTCTTCATCTCTGGTGAGTTTTACAAGATCAGAAGAGTCTCCAGCTTAATCTGGGCAGACACTAGAGGAAGAGCTAAAAAAGACTTGAAGGTCTCTCCAACACTGAAATTCCAGAACTCTGGAATCCATAATTGAAGGGCAGATAATCATTCCAAGATCTTTGATTACATTGTCAAAAATGACTTACCCATCTTCAAGCATCTGTTTCTGACAACTAGCATGTTTTGCCAACCATTAGGTCTGCTTTTAAAACATGACTACAAACAGGACTAATATTCTCTGGCAGTTTATGTTGCCTGGAGAAAGAGAGTAATACCAACCAAAGGAATTCATGTTGACCTTGTTGGAAGGGTATGATCTCCTCCTTGTAATTTCAAGGGAAAGAGCCATCCAATTTTAAATTGAGGAATCTGGTTTGCAGATGAAGTCATTCATGTGGCCACTGGCCACAGTTGTCCAACTGATTACCATTTGTCTCTTTGGATTGCAGTAGATTTGATACAAATCATTAGTTAGAAAAGTAGAAACTAATCAAGCTTTCCTAGAAAGAACACATTTTTATTCTTTGTTTTATAGTCCTTTAGGTATAGTCCTTGCATCTCAGATACTCGCAGTATGAATTTCACTACAAAAGTACAATAAAGAGAATAATTTTGATATCCATTTTATGGATTATCATATATGGATTATGGATATTTTTATAATTATGATATCCAGCACATTAGAAAAAAGAAAGATGTTTTTGTTATAGGCAGTGCTAATTAAAGCAGATACTTTCAAAGTTACTGTGGAAGAGTGAATCATCATCTCCAACATAACATGCATTTATGGGGGTGATTTTTTATTGGATCAGCATAATAACAAAACTGTTGCCAAGTTATTTTAAAATGCAATTAGTATATTTTCATTTTATTTTATTTATTTACATGTAGCTGGATTTGTACCAAAAAAGGATAGGAGGCAGAATGCTATATTTAAAATGTATGTTAATAGGCTATGCCAGGTCAACAAAAGAAACTTAAAATGTTAGCAGCTAACTTCACTCTCCTCTTTCTGTTTTCATACAATTTGAGGATAGACTTAAGTTCTTCAACTTTCAATTCCCTAATAGATTTTTGTTTTAGACTGAATTAGTCCATGCCAATAGTGGTGATCGAAATTTTTCTGAACATGCAGAATACTGCTACTTGTATTAAATGTTACATTCTCACATAATCACCTCCAGTGGAGTTGGGAGCTTCAGTGACTCTCCAGTCCTCAATGTTCTTTTCTTTAAACCCTTAACAGCCAATATTTATTTTCTGAGTGCTTCATCTGCAGCCTTGCAATTTATTATGATTGACATTATGGCAGGGTGACTGTTGGATCACCAGGTGAATTCTTTTCAATTAAGCCTTGGCAGTCTTGTCAATTGTAAAAATAAGGGTTGTTATTATTATGGTTACTGTTGTTATTGAATCAGGTACTGAGATTTGACAAGAAAAATGGGTTTATAAATTCTTGGCTTGCTAGTCTCTACTCATAAATCTTTCTTTAACATCTTAACACATAACAGGACATTTTCATTTGCTATGGCTCCACAGAACACTAATTTCTATATTTGAATGAGTTACACTGATTTCCATAGTCATTAAATGATTTTCAGCAGGAGAATAAATGTGGCAGAACTAAACTAATTACACTTTTCACACTTGAGGATGAAAATGAACTGTCTTGCTATTGTCATCACGTTGTGTATTACCTGTCTTGTTCAGAAATGGCAAGCATTATGAAAATAGTTTGGTGATAACAGTAATCAATTATCAAATAGTTATCAATTATTAACTATCAAATTAACAATTATCACTTATAGTTACCAATTATGGTACAGCTATTATGTCCCAAGAGCTTACCATAAATTGTCTCATTTAATCTTCCCAAGAATAATATGTCCCAAGATATCCGCTTTACAAATAAAGAAATTGAGGCTCATATTGATGAATATTCATCAATATTCAGCTACTAAATAGCCAAGCTGGGATTTAAATGTGGTTCTATCTGCCTTCATAGTTTGTGCTCTTGAGTTTAAGAGTAACACAGCATAAAACCAAGATCTACAATCCAAATATTCTAATAATCCTAAATGGTCTATTAAGAATACAACATTTATTTACTCTTGCTTTAAAAAATATAAAAAGTTACTTCTAAACATTATGAAGAATCAAACAGGCATATCCAGAATCTGGATCTTTCTTGAATGTACAGTGGCATCAGAAAAAGTATGAGGGCAATGGACAGGGTGACTATTGTTCTATCTAGATTAAAACAGAAAAGAAATAAAACAACCAAATACAATTTATGGACCTTGTTTGGTTACTGATTCAAACAAAACTAGAAAATGATATTTTGGAGACAACTGGAATTATTGGAATATGAATTGGATATTTTAAAATTTCTCGATAACAAGAAATTTTATCGAGAGTGAGAATGGCTTGTATTTATGTAAAATAGAAAAATCTCCATGCCTTTCAGGAATGCAAACTGAACTAGGTAGGGGCAAAATAACATGATTTCTGAGATCTGCTTTAAAATACTTCCCAAAAAAAGTTAGAGAAAAGAAGAAAGGCGAGATGAAACACAGGTGGTGAACTCTTGCTAATTATTTTGTCTGGGTGATGGGCATGAGAATTCAATATACAATTCTTGCTACTTTCATGTATATTTCAATTTTTCCTAGTAAAAGCACTGAAAAAAACCTACTTGCAAGTATTTTGTTGATGGCCTCATAAATAGCTGCTATAGTTCTTATCTCAAGGTTTTGAATTTTAATGTAATGTTTAGGTCCAAGTGTTAGGATTTCAAGCAGTCGGGGTTGAAATATTTAGCGTTACACTGCCCTCTTGCGCTTTCCACGGAGTTTACGGCTTCATGCAAATCCCCTCACTGCCTTCCTCCCACCTAATCTTTCCTCTTCCACTTCAACAGTTGAGTTTGCCCGCTAGTTTTAAATTTAAATGGAGGTTTTAGAAGGCTCTTAGCAGATAATAGTGTCTTTGTCCACACTGGAATCCTGAATGCTTCCTCCCCTGCACTCAAGATTTGCTCCCCTTCATTGCTCTCTCTTAACAGCAAATTGCATAAAAGTGGTAAAAAAGACCCAAAAGCAGCCAGTTGCCAAGAGTCCATATGTTTGAAAGGGAAGCTCCAACATTTATCAAGCTGAGAAGTTGACTGTGTTCTGGCAATCCATTTTTTTAAATTATTCAGTTATGAATTCACAGTTACAAATAATTAACGGATGTTAGTAAGAACTCCTGAGAGGAACATTTGATGCATGGCCGAAGTGATGAAAGACCCACTCAAAAGTGTCCTTAAAATGACTTAAACAGGTAAAATGTTTTAAAACTCTAAGAAATTCTTTAAGATAAAAAGTAATACCAAAAGATGGGAAAAGACTTCCCCATCAAAGTAAAACCAAATAACCAATTATTATAAAACCAATAATTGAGAAAATCAAGTTTTCTTTATCAAACTGTTATTTTGACCAATCTGTTCTATGAGCCAACTAATTTCAACCGGATTTCTTTCTTCCAAATCATATTTGGTTAAATTGCTTTCAATTTGCATTCAGTCATATCCTATGCTACCCACAAAGTCAATAAATATAAGGGATTTAGGCATCAAAATTGGATTTTTAACCTCTTTTACCCAGAAATGGTATGAATCTAATTTATACTTTCTCTTAAATATCCTGTTTGGTTTTTCAGTCTTCTCATAGCCATATAATTTGATTCTCACAAAAAGCTGGGAGATAAACGGGTCTGAATTATTATTCCTGTCTTATGTCAAAGGAAATGGAGGTACGATGATGTAAAAGGCTCTGCCTAAGGCCACAGAGCTAGTAAGTGGCAAAGCTAGGATGAGACCTCAGATCTCTCAGGCTCCTCTGCTGGGGCCACTTCCACAACAGTGCCAAGAATGTAGACCCTGCTTTGCTCTTAGGAAAGGAGCCTAGAACAGGGTTTGGGAACATTCACGTTCAGTTTCAAGGCACTAACCAGATGCTCTCAGATCCTGCTGTGGAAGCTGAGAGAAACAAGCGAGTTTTAAGAGTGCAGTTGATATTTTTATCTGTTAACATGCGTGCATACCTGCCTGCATGTGTGTATGTGTGACCAAGTGCATTTAGCCTCTGCAATGTGAAGATATGGAAGATATAAAAAGGATTTTGACCACTATTATCAAGCGTGTAACATTCTCAAGTATTCTCTTGCTCTCCAAGTTGTCCAGTATAGTCAAGGAAAGCTAATCTACATTTGTTCATTCACTCATGAAACAAATATTATTTAATGCCTGTGGTGATTAGGTACTGTTCTAGGTGTTAGGGATGCAATGGTGAACAAAACAAAGGTCCTGTCTTCATAGAATGTTCATTCTAGTAAGACAGCTGGCAAGTAATATAGCACAATATGTAACTGAGTGATAAATTTTGGTGGCTCCGACTATGGTGACCCTGACCAATACTCAGAGAAAGGAGACATCAATGAAAGTTTGAATGGATAGAAACGTGCTACTCTTACATAGAGCGACAACCAACCAAGGTCATATTTCTTAAAGCATGTATTACATTAGGGAATAGTTATGTCACTTCTGGGAATACTAGTTTTATAAGAAAAGCCTGAAACTGGATTCAAATTCTGATTGTTCCGTTTACAAATTATGTGATCTCAGATGAGTTATTTCATGGTTTTTACACTGTTTCCCCAAAATAGTAGTGCCTATCTCATTTCTACTTAATAGAGCTATTATGAGAGTTAAAAGATAAAACAGATATGACATGAAAAGCACTTAGCACTGAAATAGACACAAAGTAAGAAATTAATAAATATACCTGCCATGTCAGGTTGGATTACTTCTGTTGCAAGAGGTCGCAATGAGAAAAGAATTTACTGGCCTGCATAATCATAGCAAACAAGGCCTTAGGACCCAATTTCTCTCCCTGTCGGTTGACTATGCTTTACTTCAGCTCTGCCCTCACTCCTTGACAGATCTTCCCAAGGTGGCATGATGGCTTACATGAGATAATAGAGTTCAGGATGCCTACCCCAAAGGCACATTACCCCAAAATATATGACCTTGGCATATTGAATATTTTTAAGCTGAAATAATTTGAGAAACAGGAGGAGGAACTCTCTGACTTTCCCTTGCCCTTCTATCCTGAAGCAGGTTATAGACCCTCAGATGAGAGGTACCTTCCTCTATACTTGGAGGAAAGGAGTATCCATATTCCTAAAGATGAAGGGACACCCAAAGAAATATGAATGAACAGGTCTTGCTAAGTTTCCCCCAGTTTGTTACTCTTAGCTCATACCCTTTGACCTATCACATTTTTCCACAACTTTCCTAACTTTCCATGACTTTTCAAACCTAGCATAAAAACACTCAGGTTTGGTCAGGAGCAGTGGCTCACTCCTATAATCCAGCACTTTGGGAGGTCGAGGTAGGTGGATCACTTGAGGTCAGGAGTTCAAGACTGGTCAACATGGTGAAACCACGTCTCTACTAAAAATACAAAAAAAAATAAAATTAGCCGGGCATGGTGGCAGGTGCCTGTAATCCCAGCTACTCAGGAGGCTGAGGCAGGAAAATCACTTGAACGTGGGAGGCAGAGGTTACAGTGAACTGAGACTGCGCCACTGCACTCCAGCCTGAGCGACAGAGCGAGACTCCATCTTAAAACAAAACAAAACAAAACAAAAGATGCTCAGGTTTAACCACTTCTGGTCTTCATTTCCTTGTAAAGTCTCCCTTGTCACATAAAATTTACATTCAATAAATTTGTATGCTTTTCTCTTCTTAATCTGCCTTTTGTTACAGAGGCCCCAGCTGAGAACTTAGAAGGGTAGAAAGAAAAGACATTTTTCCTTCCCTACAGTTTCTGGTGACCAGAAAGGGACGGCTGGATACCTCACTCACTTCAGATCCTACTGACGGGATCCTGGGAAACTGACAAAAGCCAGAAAAAGGTATGCATTCTCCCAGAGTCAGCTTTCTCAGATATCTGTTTGTAGCATCCAGTTAAGAGAGGAAGGTAAAAAATTTCTCCTTGTGACTTTTTCTTTTCCATATTCATATTTGCAGAAGAAAAATTTGGAAACGTTAGTTCTTTGGATTATGATTACTGTGCATTTGACTAACTTGCTTTTGGGGTACATCTTGTTTACTGATTCTTTCCATGCCAGAGACAGCTACTGCTTTCCTAGTTATCTCATTTTGCATCCTGAGAGCTTGGCTTGGCTTTCTGCCTGCCAGGGAAATGTGCAGACAGTCAACCATCAGGTTGTTGGCCCTGAGAATATGGCCTGATGAAAATGCAGGTTGCATCTCATTCTCCGCTAATGTTCTACTGACTGTTGCCAGCCCCAAGAAGGGCCATCTAAGTCTTTCTTGTGGCTATCTTTGGGAGTGGTCTGGATCTTGAAAGGCTGCCTTTTTTGCACTCTCTTTGAAGATGGCTCTTGAGTCCACAGTTAAGCTATAAAAGTCTTATTGGTTGCAAGTCATGAAAGGCTTATTGGCTTTTGTTTTCAGTCACTTGAAATAGATACCTTCAGTTTCAAAAAAATTATTTTAAAAAGAAATTCAATATTGCCAGAGATATTTACTGTTTGTCCCAGCTAAAACTTGATAATAAGATATTTGAAATAATTTTTTTTTAAAGATCTATGGTCAGAAATTGGCCTAATTGGAAGCTGATATTCAGGGCCTAATGGAACCAATTTTGTTTAAGTCTTCTCTGTTTTCTCTATTTAATCCTGCTCTTCCCATGGGAACTTCTCAGTTCACTGAAATCCCTTTCTCAAGCCCCTGCTGACTAGATGTCCACCTCTTTCTTGTTGGCACAATTTTGCTGAAGATAATTTGGAACTCCATTGGCTCCTTGGGGAAACTTAAGATCTCTCAAAACTGGCCCCTCTGAGATTTCTTCCTTCTCTTTGCTTGTGCTCCTCCTTCATCCTTTTGCCACTTTCAATCCTCCATTCAGTTTCCTGAATCCTTTGATATTTCCTCCTTCAAGCTCCTACCTCCTCCATTCTTCTGTCCATCTCTGCCAGACCTTTTTCTACCCCAGCCCCTCAGTCACTTGAACCTTTAGCTCCTCTACTCTCAAGAGACTCAAGAGCCCCCAAAAACAAGTATCTGAGGCTGAAAAGGAAAAAGCCTAATTGGAAATGTCTATTTTATCCATTCACATTTGCTTTGAAAATATCCAGATTAGAGTCAGGAGTAGTGACACATACCTGAAATCCCAGCTACTTGGGAGGCTGAGGTGGGAGGATGGCTTGAGGCTAGGAGTTCAATACCAGCTTGGGCAACATAGTAGATTCCATCTCTTGAAACACACACACACACACACACACACACACACACACACACACACACAGATAACTGCTAGATGTCTCCTAGTGATTGCCTAGAATGTAGTTCACAGCCTGCATAAGATTACATGTCAGGGAAAATGAGAATTTAAAAATATTTTTCCACAAATATTGGCTAAAAAAATTCCTGGGGGTGCAGCCAAGACGGCCAAGTAGAAGCAGTGGCAATCGGAGGTTCCCATTGAAAAGAACCATAATAGCTTGCAAATCCTGCACCAGCAACCGAGGTTCTCTCATTAGAACTGACTAGGTGGCTAGCATGACCCACAGAGAGGAAGGAAGAGCAGTGTGATGCAGCAGCCCATCTTAGAGCCACAGGGGGCAGGGGAGCAGCCATCCCCCAGCCAAGGGAGGTGGTGAGCGAGTGTGCTACCCAGCGGGGAAACAGTGCTTTTTCCACAGAACTGTGCAACCCATGGATCGGAAGATCCCACTCGTGAACCCATGTCACCGAGGCCTAGGGTTCCAACCATGGAGCCATTAAGATTCTCAACAGCCAGTAAGCTAGAATCTGCTTAAGCCTGCTGAGTTCCTGCGGGGCGGGGCAACCAGCACCACAGCTGCAGCCGCCTGCTATCTAAACCCTTTGAGCTCCTTGAGGGAGGGGCAGCAGCCAGCACTGGGACTGATAACTGCCTAACACGCTAAGCTCCCTGGGCAGGAGTAGGACGGCAGCCATCTCTATAGCTCCAGGCTGCGCCTCCCCTCCACCGCCCACCCACCCAGCTCCCGCTGGAACCAGGGAGGCAGGATGGCTTGCTCCCAAGAGGTGGCCCCCACAACGCAACACACCGGCTGAGGCAGACTATAGCTAGACCGCCTTTTCAGGCCTGACCCTGACCCATTCCTCCTCACTGGGTGGAGCCTCCCCGCAGGAACTCCAGCAGCTCCAGCCAGGGTCTCAGTGACAGAACTCTGATCTCCCTGGGCCTAAGCCCCTATGTGGAGGCTTGGCCACAGTTTCTGCAGACCAGCAGACTTAACCTTTCCTCCTGCTAGTGCCGAGGAATCCTGGCAGCCCAGGTGAGTGGGTTTCTCCCGAGGGAAACACACTCCCTCCACCAAGGGACAGTCAAAGTGCTTCATTAAAAGGGTCCTGTTCCCCTTGCCACCCAACTCGGTGAGACACTCCAATAAGGGTTGTCAGACACCCTATACAGGAGCAATCCTACTGGCATCAGGTTGGTGCCTCTCGAGGTCAGCGATCCCAGAGGAAGGAGCAGGCACCCATCTTTGCTGTTCTCCAGTCTCGTCGAGTGACATCTCCAGGCATGGGAGCAAACCAGATGAATAGGACCTGAAGTGAACCCCTAGTAAACTGCAGCACCCCTACAGAAGAGGGAACTGACCATTGAAAGGGAAACAAACAAACAGAAAGCAATAACAGCATCAACAACATAAAAATGTCCCCACGAAAACTCCATCCAAGGGTCAGCAGCCTCAAAGATCAAAATTAGACAAACTCATGAAGACAAGAAAGAATCAACAAAAAAACACTGAAAACCCAAAAGGCCAGAGTGCCTTTTCTCCAAATGGTTGCAACACTTCTCTAGCAAGGGTGCAGAATTGGACAGAGGATGAGATGGATGAATTGACAGAAGTAGGGTTCAGAAGATGGGTAATAACAAACTGATGAGCTAAAGAAGCATGTTCTAACCCAATGCAAAGAAGCTAAGAACCTTGATAAAAAGTTAGAGGAGCTTCTAACTAGAATAACCAGTTTAGAGAGGAACACAAATGACCTGATGGAGCTGAAAAACACAGCATGAGAACTTCATGAAGCATACACAAGTATCAATAGCCAAATCAACCCAGTGGAAGAAAGGATATCAAAGTTTGAAGAACACCTTGCTGAAATAAGGCATGCAGACAAGATTAGAGAAAAAAAATGAAAAGGAACGAACAAAGCCTCTGAGAAATATAGGACTATATAAAAGGACCGAACCTACAATTGATTGGAGTATCTGAAGGAGACAGGAGAATGAAAACAAGCTGGAAAACACACTTCAGGATATTATCCAGGAGAACTTCCCCAATCTAGCAAGACAGGCCAATATTCAAATTCAGGAAATACAGAGAACACCATTCAGATACTCCATGAGAAGATCAACCCCAAGACACATAATCAGCAGATTCTCCAAAGTCAAAATGAAGGAAAAAGTGTTAAGGGTAGCCAGAGAGAAAGGCCAGGTCACCTACAAAGGGAAGCCCATCAGACTAACAGTGGATGTCTCAACAGAAACCCTACAAGCCAGAAGAGAGTGGGGGCCAGTATTCAACGTTCTTAAAGATAAGAATTTTCAACCCAGAATTTCATAGCCAGCCAAACTAAGCTTCATAAGCAAATGAGAAACAAAATCCTTTCCAGACAAGCAAATGCAGAAGAATTTCATCACCACCAGTCCTGCCTTTCAGGAACTCCTGAAGGAAGCACTATATATGGAAAGGAAAAACCAGTACCAACCACTGCAAAACACAGCAAAATATAAAGACCAATGACACTATGAAGAAACTACATCAGCTAGTGTGCAAAATAACCAGATAGCATTATGATGACAGGATCAAATTCACACGTAACAATATTAACCTTAAATGTAAATGGGCTAAATGCCCCAGTCAAAAGACATAGACTGGCAAATTGGATAATGAGTCAAGACCCGTTGGTATGCTGAGAAGACCCATCTCACTTGCAAAGACACACATAGACTCAAAATAAAGGGATGGAGGAAAATTTACCAAGCAAATCCTAGTCTCTGGCGAAACAGACTTTAAACTAACAAAGATCAAAAAAGACAAAGAAAGGCATTACATAATGGTAAAGGGATCAATTCAACAAGAAGAGCTAACTATCCTAAATATATATCCACCCAATACAGGAGCACCCAGATTCATAAAGCAAGCTCTACAAACAGACTTAGACTCCCACACAGTAATAGTGGGAAACTTTAACACCCCCCTGTCAATATTAGATCAATGAGACAGAAAATTAACCAGGATATTCAGGACTTTAACTCAGCTTTGAAACAAATGGACCTAATAGACATCAACAGAACTTTCCACCCCAAATCAACAGAATATACATTCTTCTCAGTGCTACATGGCACTTATTCTAAAATTGACCACATAATTGGAAGTAAAACACTCTGCAGCAAAAGCAAAAGAACTGAAACTATAACAGTCTCTCAGACCACAGTGCAATCAAATTAGAATTTAGGATTAAGAAACTCACTCAAAACCACACAATTACATGGAAATTGAATAATATGACTCCTGAGTGAATAATGAAATTAAGGCAGAAATCAAGAAGTTCTTTGAAACCAATGAGAACAAAGAGACAACATACCAGAATCTCTGGGACACAGCTAAAGCAGTGTTAAGAGGGAAATTTATAGCTCTAAATGCCCACATCAGAAAGCGAGAAGGATCTCAAATCAACACATTAACATCTCAATGAACCATGATGAAGTCGAATCCCTGAATAGACCAATAACAAGTTCTGAAATTGAGGCAGTAATTAATAGTCTACCAACCAAGAAAAGGCCAGGACCAGACGGATTCACAGCCGAATTCTACCAGAGGTACAAAGAGGAGCTGGTACCATTCCTTCTGAAACTATTCCAAACAATTGAAAAGGAGGGACTCCTCCCCAATTCATTTTATGAAGTCAGCATCATCCTGATATCTAAACCTGGCAGACACACACACACACACACACAAAAGAAAAGAAAACTTTAGGCCAATATCCCTGAGAAACATCAATACAAAAATCCTCAATAAAATACTGGCAAACTGAATCCAGCAGTACATCAAAAACCTTATCCACCACAATCAAGTCAACTTCATCTCTGGGATGCAAGGCTGATTCAACATATGTAAATCAATAAACGCAATCCATCACATAACAAAACCAGTGACAAAAACCACACAATTATCTCAATAGATGCAGAAAAGGCCTTTGATAAAATCCAACATCCCTTCATGTTAAAAACTCTCAATAAACTACGTATTGATGGAACATATCTCAAAATAATAAGAGCTACTTATGCCAAAACCACAGGTAATATCATATTGAATGGGCAAAAGCTGGAAGCATTCCACTGGAAAATCAGTACAAAACAAGGATGCCTTCTCTCGCCACTCCTATTCAACATAGTATTGGAAGTTCTGGCAAGGGCAGTCAGGCAAGAGAAAGAAATAAAGGGTATTCAAGTAGGAAGAGAGACAGTAAAATTGTCTCTGTTTGCAGATGACATGATTCTATATTTAGAAAACCCCATCGTCTCAGCCCCAAAACTCCTTAAGCTGATAAGCAACTTCAGCAAAGTCTCAGTCTCAAAATCCATGTGCAGAAATCACAAGCATTCCTATACACCAACAATAGACAAGCAGAGAGCCAAATCATGAATGAATTCCCATTCACAATTGCTACAAAGAAAATAAAATGCCTAGGAATACAGCTAACAAAGGATGAGAAGGACCTCTTCAAGGAGAACTACAAACCACTGCTTAAGGAAATAAAAGAGGACGCAAGCAAATGGAAAAACATTCCATCCTTATGGAAACGAAGAATCAATATTGTGAAAACGGCCATACTGCCCAAAGTAATTTATAGATTCAATGCTATTCCCATCAAACCACCATTGACATTCTTCACAGAATTAGAGAAAACTACTTTAAAGTTCATATGGAACTAAAGAAGAGCCCATATAGCCAAGACAATCCTGAGCAAAAACAATGAAGCTGGAGGCATCACGCTACCTGACTTCAAACTATACTACAAGGCTACAGTAACCAAAACAGCAGGTACTGGTACCAAAACAGATATATAGACTAATAGAACAGAACAGAGACCTCAGAAATAACACCACACATCTACAACCATCTGATCTTCAACAAACCTGACAAAAACAAGCAACAGGGAAAGGATTTCCTATTCGATAAATGGTCCTGGGAAAACTGGCTAGCCATATGCAGAAAACTGAAACTGGGCCCCTTTCTTACACTTTATACAAAAATTAACTTGGGATGGATTAAAGACTCACATGTAAAACACAAAACCATAAAAACCCTAGAAAAAAACCTAGGCAATACCATTCAGCATATAGGCATAGGCAAAGACTTCATGACGAAAATGGCAAAAGCCATTGCAACAAAAGCGAAAATTGACAAATGGGATCTAATTAAACTAAAGAGCTTCTGCACAGCAAAATAAACTATCATCAAAGTGAACAGGCAACTTACAGAATGGGAAAACATTTTTGCAATCTACCTATCTGACAAAGGTCTGATATCCAGAATCGACAAGAAACTTAAACAAATTTACAAGAAACAACTCCATCAAAAAGCAGGTAAAGGATATGAACAGACACTTCTCAAAAGAAAACATTTATGCGGTCAAAAAAATATGAAAAAATTCTCAACATCATTGATCATTAGAGAAATGCAAATCAAAACCACAGTGAGATACCATCTCACACCAGTCAGAATGGCAATTATTAAAAAGTTAAGAAACAATGGATGCTGGCGAGGCTGTGGAGAAATAGGAAAACTTTTACACTGTTGGTGGGATGTAAATTAGTTCAACCATTGTGGAAAACAGTGTGGCAATTGCTCAAGGACCTAGAACCAGAGATACCATTTCACCCAGCAGTCCCATTACTGGGTATATACCCAAAGAAATATAAATCATTCTACTGTAAAGACACATCCACATGTATGTTTATTGCAGCACCATTTACAATAGCAAAGGCATGGAACCAACCCAAATGCTCATCAATGATAGACTGGATAAAGAAAATGTGGTACATATATACCATGGAATATTATGCAGCCATAGAAAGGAATGAGATCATGTCCTTTGCAGGGACATGGATGAAGCATGAAGCTGGAAGCTATCATCCTCAGCAAACTAACACAGAAACAGAAACCAGCACCACATGTTCTCACTCATAAGTAGGAGCTGAACAATGAGAACACATGGACACAGGGAGGGGAACGACTCACACCAGGGCTTTTGAGGGGTGGCAGGCAAGGGGAGGGAACCTAGAGGACAGGTCGATAGGTGCAGCAAACCACCATGGCACATGTATACCTATGTAACAAACCTGCACGTTCTGCACATGCATCCTGGAACTTAAAATAAAATAAACTAAAATAAATTTCTTCAGCCATCATTGTGTAGGTAATCTTAACTTGTTCCATCTGCTGAAAACATAATTTGTATTACAAAAATAAGACAAAAATGAGAATCAACTCTTTGGTATATTAGCGAATTTTGTGTTTCCGTGTTTATATCCAGCTCATGGCTAACATTTAGAATGAAAGCGATAAGATCTTTTTGAATCTGTACATATGTTTACATGTGTATGTATGTGTCTGGCATGTAATGTTATGTACATGTGATATTTTTCTAGCTCTGAATGGTATTTCCAAAATTAATTTGTAAAAGAGCTCTATTTAATCGGCTTTAAAAAACACTCATGTAAATTATGTATTCTCTCAGAAATATAGGAACTAACTCAATGATTTTCAAGTTCATGTGCCTTGGGTAATCTTTGGTAAATAAAAATATTGTTGGTTTAGTTAAAGAAAATACATATCCCTTTAGAGTTGTCAGCATTAAATATAATGCAGACATGTTTTCTACCTAGCTTTACTAGTCAAACAAGCTTTAGTTATCTTTACTAGATTAGTTAAGATTATAAGACTATAAATCCAACCTCAGAACAAAATGTACAATAGAAATGAATTGCTTGATGTATATCAAGTATAGCAGTAAAATTTTAAAAAGCTATATGTTTAACTTTTTAGGTTCTTTGCTCCTGTGATATTTTTGATATTTGCCTGATTTGTAAGCAAAAACAAAAAATAATTTGAGGTAGTGGCTGGCTTTGTCTAATATCTCTTGAAATTTTCATGAGCAATTCAAGCATAATTACTAAGAACAAGTTAATTAATGTAAGTGGGATAAAAGTTTGTAAATGAACTTTTCAGCAATAATTATGATTTATAAGTTATGATTTATAATATGTCCACTTAAAAATAGTTTCCACTCTTTTTGGTAATTTGAAACGTTAAAGCTTTAGTAAGTTAAGTTAAATTATGAGTATTCATTGAATATCTAGATCACTTCCAAATAAGATAAAACAATGAAACATTAATTGCTGAATATAGATTTAAGTTTGTATACTTCTGGCATCTTGTTTTTATGCAGTATAGAGAATCTAAATATATTTGAGTCTGCTAATAAATATGAGAAATTGTACTATGAGGAAACAGCATATACCTATAAGAAATGTGAGATGAGGCTGGCACGGTGGCTCTCGCCTGTAATCCCAGCATTTTGGGAGGCTGAGGTGGGAGGATCGTTTGAGACCAGCCTGGTCAACATAGCAAGGCCCTGTCTCTACAAAATAAAAAGTAAAACAAATTAGCCAAATGTGGTCGTGCATTCCAATAGTCCGAGCTATTCAGGAAGCTGAGGTGGGAGGATCGCTTGAGCCCAGAAGGTTGAGGCTGCAGTGAGCAGTGATTGTGCCATTGTACTCCAGGCTGGGCAACAGAGCAAGACCCTGTCTCAAAAAAAAAAAGAAAGAAAGAAAGAAAAAGAAAAAGAATGTTAGTGTCATAAATGTATGATGCAACATTAAAATGACAGTTTTTTGGATTATTGGTCTGATCTTAAAATGAAATTGTAAAATGGCTTTTCTTTACCTTTTAAGTAACCTGCCTAGAAAACAAAGATTTGTGTCTTATCAAAATAATTTCCCATGCTTCATGTTGTCTTTTCAGTTCTTGCAGGCCCAGGAACTTCATAATATTGGGAAACCTTAAGAAAACAGGAATTTGCCTAAATCTACAGAGACTGCAGGCAAGGTCTGGTGGCAGGTCCCTGGCATGGTTTCCTAGCCTTAAGAGGCTTTTAAAAGTCTAATCTGAGATTTTTTACGCGAAGTTTCAGCAAAGCGAACTAAAAGAAAGGGACTTATGTGGTCAATCACTATTCTTGCTGCAGTGATGTGAACAATCAGACCAAGTTTAATGAGACTAGGCTTCTTTTGCAAACAAATTAGTTTTACTTTGGTTATCTTTTATAGAAATAGAGGTGATTTTAGAGAGAAAAATTATGTTTCAATGGAAATCTGTAGCACAGCTTTGTGGGTATTCCATTTTTTCAGTCTTGTTCATTTCTTCAAGGTTTTGTTATCTACCTATAAACTGAGTCCTAAATCTTCTCATTTCCTCCAATAGTTGTCTACAACTCTTCAAATTAATGTTTCACATTTTTCTGTAACCTCCTAAAATGGCACCACTCAGGGCTAAAACCTGACTGCTCATATTTTTATTGGGACTGTCTTTAACCACCTTTTTGGATCTTTATTTCCTAATGAAGGCTTCCATGTCACATAAAACATAATATACATTTGCATGATGTTCTCGTGTTAATCTGTCATTGGTTATAAGGGCTTCAGCTAAGAACTTAGAAGGATAGAAGGAAAGGATGGTTTTCCTCCCTACATAGACAAATATCCTCAGAGCTCCAGCTCCAGTAGGGAAGACAGTGCATCTCTTTTCATAGTCACAGTCAAATAGGAATTATGTCACATGAGGTCTGATTGAGTAATGTGCCTAACCCTAAAACAATCACTGTTGTCGGGGGAGGAAATGTTCAGACTGGCTAAAGTGAATCATAGGCCCGGCCTTAGAGATGAAGGTAGAATTGCTGCTAGAGTCACCTGCAGGATGGGGAATGGCAAGGGGTGGGTCACAAAGGAAATATGAATCGATACTGGGTAAAAAAGTATAACTGTCCACTACAAGTGTCGTCACTAATTTATGTAAAAATAAACACTAATAGATGACACAGCACAAAATTTGCACGAATTTTTAAGAAAATATATATATTTTCATAAAAATTTATTTTTGCATTCCCCAAGCTCCAAAAATATGTTTGCACTTTTCCCTACTATAAGGAGTGTTTCAATATATTTACTCAATATTTATTGAGCATCCACTAAGTGCCAGGCACTAATCTAGGTGGCAGGAATATAGTAATGAACCAAACAGATACAACTCCTGTCTTCATGGAGTTTGCTTTCTAATGGGATGTTCACCCGCATGCACCCAGGCTTCTGCTCACAATCTGAGATGATTGAATAGGGCATTCATTCCTCAGCCCTTTTCCCCGACTTTCTGTTAAACTGGGAGAAAAATGTGTTTCTTAGCTCAGCTCTTCTTCTGTCATTGCCGAGAGGGACTTTTAGCCTCAAGGGACGTTCCATGTCTTTTCCTCCTGGCTGTCTGCCTTACAGTCTCTAGACTCTTCTTCCTCCCTAGAAGGGAGGGGTCTAGGCTGTGTTTTTATTTCTAGGCTCTTTGGTCCCCAGCTGCCACCTTAAAGTTTGAGGTATGAGGGGTTGCCCTTCCTTTGTGTGAGTACAGCCTGCATAGCCTTTCTGGGTGTCATTTGTTTGGTTTGGTGAAAAAGGATGATTGTAAAATCTGAAACTACTTGGCCATCTTTTCTTGAAAGCCTAGGGTTTGTAGCTGGCTGGAGTGTATTGTGTTTTTTTGTTTGTTTCATTGGTTTGGCTTTGTTTTTTTTACCACACCCTAGTATGGAAGAACTGAGAACTGACTTTGTGTGATGTTGATAGTTTTATGTACATTACCTCATTTAATTCTCTCAACAGCATCAAGAGGCTGCTGAGGCTCATTATTCCCTTTTACAGGATTGGAAAGGTTAAGAACTTTTCCATCTTACACAGCTAGCAAGTGGCAAACTTTCATTTTCTCATTTATCAGATGAGAGAGTTAGATCAGGTATTATTTCCTTTCCAGCTCTGTGGTAGTTTGAATTTATGATTGCAGTTGTAATTCTAAAAATGTGTAGTACCTGAATAAGAACTAACAGCGGGCCAGGCACGGTGGCTCATGCCTGTAATTCCAGCAGTTTGGGAGGGCCAAGGTGGGAAGATTGCTTGAGTCTAGGAGTTCCAGACCAGCCAGGGCAACATAGTGAGACCCTGTCTCTATTTTAAAAAAAAATTAGCTGGGCATGACGGTGCCACCTATGGTCCCAGCTATGCCAGAGGCTAAGGTGGGAGGGTCCCTTGAACCTGGGAAGTTGAGGTTGTGGTAAGCCATGATCAAACCACTGCACTCCAGCCTGGGCCGTAGAGCAATACCCTGTCTCGAGGAAAAAAAAAAAGGCCAGGCACGGTGGCTCACACCTGTAATCCCAGCACTTTGGGAGGCCGAGGCGGGGGGTCACTTGAGGTCAGGAGTTTGAGACCAGCCTTGCCAGCATGGTGAAATCCCATCTGTACTAAAAATACAAAAAATTAGCCGTGCGTGATGGCACATGCTTGTAATCCCAGCACTTTGGGAGACCAAGGCGGGAGGATCACCTGAGATCAGGAGTTTAACACCAGCCTGACCAACATGGTGAAACTCCATCTCTACTAAAAATACAAAATCTAGCCAGGCGTGGTGGCTCATGCCTGTAATCCCAGCTACTCAGGAGGCTGAGGCAGGAGAATCTCTTGAACCTGGGAGCCTGAGGTTGCAGTGAGCTGAGATCAAGCCACTGCACTCCAGCCTGGGCGACAGAGAGAGACTGTCTCAAAAATAATAATAATAATAATAATAGAGACTGCACTCTTAAATATCACACAATTCCAAGCACTTTATATGGATTATCTAATTTAATCTTCACACCACCCAGTGAGGTTGGTACTGTTATCATCCCATTTTACAAATGAGGAAAGTAGGTCACAAGGAAGTTAATCGCCAGAAAGTGAAATAACTGGGAACTGAACTCAGCTGTCTTACTCCAAAGCCTTTGTGCTTAACTATTACAGATACTTCCTCTGAAGAGATTAATAGATGAAGAGGTGAAGAGGATAAGGAGAGTTTCAAATAGGGAAAAATAAGTATTATGAAATTTTAACTTCTGATGTTTCAATGAAAATTTGTGGGTGCATTTTGTCTTTCTACCCTTAGCGTTTAACACACGACTGGGCACCCAACGAGTAAATGTTAATTTATTTAATTAATCCATCACTAGCAACTTCTTTCCCTCCTGCATTCTCCAAAACTGTTTACTTGTTTTAGCTTTTTCACTTGTGAACTATCCCACCCCCCAACTCAGCCAAGTTTATTGGCTAATAAAATATACTTATACTTACATACCAATAAACTTATGCTCATAATAAAATATTAGCCAATAAACTTACTCTCATAGTCATTCCACTTTTTTTTTTAAAAAGTCAGGAGAACTAATAGTAAGCGTCCTTATAAGTAAAGATCAAAGGGGTTAACTAGAATTAATGATAAAAAAGGAAAAAAATAGATCAAAAGGGATTTTCCGACACTGAATAGTACCCGGGAAAATAAAACATTTCCACCTTCTCTGGCTCCCTCTTGTGCTTCCTAGCTGCAACTGTCAAGATTGTTGATGTTTCCAGGAGTGCAGGACTGTGAAACTGAATCTGGATTTATGTTCTGCGTTGTACGCACAAACCTTTGTAGACTAAACTTGTTTTTCTTCCCTGCATGTTACTCTAATCAGTGCTTATGTCAGGAATTGTAAAATATCTGTTGACCTGGGTTTCCTAGGCTGAAATTTTCTGTATCCGTTTGAAGTCCCTTCAGCTCCTTCTCCTGAAGACTCACACAATCTGTGAAATGCATTTTTGGAAGTATGCCTCCCTGTCTGACCGTGTTATTTGATAAGACTGTTCTCACTGCATTCTCTCTCTCTCCCTCTTTCCCTCTCCCTCCCCTCCTCCATCTGCCCACTTCCTCCTTTCTGAGGCCAAGGCTCTGAATTCCTTGAGGATTTAAAACTGCCAGAAATTCCCTTTGGAAGAATAAAATATAGCCATTGTCCTTCCACTTCCTTCCTCCAAGCAGTGCTGCTTGTTCTTCAATGTCTTGCAGAGCTGTTTGTTCATTTCTTAGTAAAATAAGCGTTTTGGTTTTTCAGGTTCACTGTGTGTGTATCACAGGACTGTTACATGAGGCCATGGGAAACTAGCCGAGGCTCAGGAAGTAAATGTAGTTAAGTGACAGGTCCTACATTGTCTTGGAATCACCCTTCTTTCTGATGGCTAAATCTTTCTTATGGGGTGAAACTTCATTCCTGGATCTTTCCTTTCTTTGGAGCCATTATTTCCCAAGAAGCTCCTCAGACCCCAGCAAATAGACTTTGGGTGTCCTGTCCCAGTGACTGGATAAACAGGCTCGGATATTTCAAATTCTTAGTTAGACTTAAACTGGAATTTGTATTATATTTACATGAAACTGACTAACCAGTGATAATATTAAAATTAATAATAATAATGGCTGACTTTCTTTTAGTGCTTGATATGTACTAAATACACTGAGCACGTCACATCCCATGACTCACTTAATTTTCACAAGTCCCCTACTAAGTAAGTAATGTTATAATCCTCATGTTACAGAAAAGGAAACTGAGGTTTAGAGAGGTTACTTGCTTTGAGAGACACTATAGCTTTAAGAGAATCTATTTGGTGTGGTTGTTTAAGCCAGAGCACTGCAATTCAAATGCTGGCTCTCCTACTTTCTAACTGAGTGACCTGCAGTGAGCTGCTTCACCTCTTGGTGCCTCAGCTCCCTTGTCTGTAATAATCGTAATTCCTGATTTATAGATGTTCATAATTTTTTTTTTAAAGGAGGAGAGTCGAAACACAGTTCGTTTCAGGACTCTATATGGTCTTTCTAAGGTAAAGACTGTGTTCATTCTCTTTATGGATATTGTATCCTAATACCACATCCTTCCACAGTGAATTTCTCCTTTAACTGGGCAGCAGTATGACTCAAGGAGCTTTAAAAAGTGCTGTTCCTTGCCGGGTGTGGTGGCTCATGCCTGTAATCCCAGCACATTGGGAAGCTGAGACTGGTGGATTTCCTGAGGTCAGGAGTTTGAGACCAGTCTGGTCACATGGTGAAACCCTATATCTACTAAAAATACAAAAAAATTAGGCAGGCGTGTTGGCATGTGCCTGTAATCCCAGCTACTCGGGAGGCTGAGGCAGAAGAATCACTTGAACCAGGGAAGCAGAGGTTGCAGTGAGCCGAGATCACACCACTGCACTCCAGCCTGGGTGACACAGCGAGACTCCATCTCAAAGGAAAAATAAAACAAAAAACAAAAAACTGCTGTTCTTGATTCAGTAGGTCTAGGGCAAACTCAGGCATCTTTATTTTTCAGAAGCTTCAAGGGATGTCCATGTGTAGTCAGAATTGCAAATTGCTGCCATGTGGCCATGTGGTATACTGCCACAGCACACTACCAGTGCCGTGTGGTATCTAATTTGAACTTTGCTATAAACCTATGCAATAAGCAGGTTCTGCCATTACCTTCAACTTATAGATAAGGAGACTAAAACTAAGGGCTTGATCAAATGTACACAGCTAGTCAGTGTACAAACTGGGGCTTATACCTGGGTCATATAACTCAAAAACTTACGCTCTTTCCATGTTGTTGTAGAACAAGATTTTTTTTTTAAAAAAACAAGGTATTTCGTATGTATTACTTCCTCCTCTTTCCTGCAGTGACTACTTTGGTCCACATTTTCATCCCATAGGTTACTTTGGCAAGAGCTTTCACCAGAAGCCCTCTCCTATCTTTATCTCTTCCCTGAACACTACCTTCAGCTTAATCATTAACCATTAAGTGCAGAGTTCATCAAGTAACTCTTCTGTTTAAAACTGACCAATATTCGACCTGCTTACCAACTATACTAGTCCATTATCATGTTGCTAATAGACATAACCAAGACTGGGTAATTTATAAAGGAAAGAGGTTTAATTGACTCACAGTTCAGCATGGCTGGGGAGGCCTCAGGAAACTTACAATCATGGTGGAAGGGGAAGAAAACACATCCTTCTTCACACGGTGGCAGGAGAGAGAAGAATGAGAGCTGAGCAAAGGGGGAAACCCCTTATAACACCATGAGACCTTGTGAGAACTTACTCACTGTCATGAGAATAGCATGGGGGAAACTGCCCCCATGATTCAATTACCTTCTATGTGGGAATTATGGGAACTACAGTTCAAGATGAGATTTGGGTGGGGACACAGCCAAACCATGTCAACAACTGTAGTGGGTTGAATGGTGGCCCCCAAAAAGACATGTCCTCATCCTAACCTCTGCAACCTATGAGCATGAACTTATTTGGAAAAAGGGTCTTTGTAGATCTAATTAAGTTAAGGATATTCACATGAGGTCATTCTGGATCATCTGGGCAGGCCCTAAATCCAATGACAAGTGTCCTTGTAAGAGACAAAAGACACAGACACCAGAAGAGAAGACCATGTGAAGACAGAAGCAGAGATGGGAGTTTTCCAGCCAGAACCCGAGGAATGCCTGGAGCCATCAAAAGCAGGAAGAGGTAAGGGAGCATTCTCTCCTAGAACCTGCAGAGGGAACATGGTCCTGCTGATACTTCAATTTCAGACTTCTGAGAGAGTAAGTTTCTGTTGTTGTAAGCCACCCAGTGTGTGGTCATTTGTTACAGCAGCCTCAGGAAACTAATACACCAGCTCATCACCTCTTTTTGACTTTCAGGGACCATGACATCTGTGGTTTCCCTGCTAATCCAGCCCTGGTCTTGCATAAATCCTCTGCCCATCTGGTTGTTCCTTCACTGTCTCTTCCCTGGGACCCTCAGGTCTCCTTGTGTGTCTTCCCTCATGTTGCCTCCTCATCAGAAAGAAGACATGCCCTCTCAACAGAGTCTCCCTTCAGAAGGGAACTGGCTTTTGAGGTGGCATGATATTGGGGGAGGACATGATCTCTAGGGACATGGTGGTGGGATAGGCAGGGTGCTCTTTGCCAGTCAGTTCCTTGACATGTTTTCTAATTTTTTTTACTGGCCTCAACCCTTCCTTTTGTTGCCTGCATTAAAGAGTGTGTCTAAGACCCACTACTTGCACAAGTCTTGCTATATTCTTGGGTGTCATCCATAAAGTATGTTTGACTAGTTGACCTGTTACTCTCCTAGGTCTCATGCATAAGGTGTGGTGAAATCTACCCATGAAAACATTTTTCTTAAGCACCTACTAAGTGCCAAACACTGCCCCAAAGCTGGAGCTGTAGCAGTGAGATAGATGTGGTGGCTGACCTCACAGAGCAGAGTCTTCCTGTTTTGATAAATACTATGCTTATCTAGTTGGACTTGACTAAGGTCAAACAGTTACTAAGTGGGTGGCCAGGATTCAAATCTACTTCCGTATGACTGCAAAGTTGCTTTCTACCACATCATGTGTATCAGTTTGAGTCCCAGCAAGAAACAGAGAATGTGTTCCAACGGAGTAACTGAGGGAGAATTTAGTGAAAGATTATTTACAAGGATGCAGGAAGGGTTAAAGAAAACAAGAAATGGTGCTGTGTCCCAATGCCAGCAACAGCGGGGAGTCATTTCTACTCCTAAGTCTAAAAGGTTAAGGCAAGGAGGTGGTTACTGGAACCTGGACAGAGCGCCTGTAGCTGTCAGGGAGGCTGTCAGACAGGAGTGAGGCTCTTGGGTTGAGGAACAGCAATCTCACAGCAGGGATTCAGTGGAATAAAGCCCCTAACCCCATACTCCTCCTCTGCTACAATTTCCTGCTGGTGACTCTTATCACCAAGGTGGCTGATAGGTTAAGGAGGACAAGGTAGACTGGGTGATGCAGGCTTTAGAGGTCAGCTATGGAGTCACAAAAAAGGATACAGAGAGTGGAAAGTGGATCTGGAGGGGCAAATGAAAAATGTGCCTGTAATCCCAGCACTTGGGAGGCTGACACAAATGATCACTTGAACTCGGGAGTTCAAGACCAGCCTGGGAAACATGACAAAACCCTGTTTCTGGAAGAAAAAAAAAAAAAAAAAGCCAGGCATGATGGTGCGTGTCTGTAGTTTCAGCCACATGGGAAGCTGTGGGAGCTTGAACCAGGGAGGCAGATGTTGCAAAGAGCTGAGATTGTGCCATTGCCCTCCAGCCTGGGTGACAGAGCAAGATCATATCTCACAAAAGAAAGAAAAAAGAAAAATGCCCAACATACCAGTGTTTTCCAAACTTTACTCCTTCAGATACTATTTTCATGAATTTACCATATCCCATGTTTACTATACACTCAACTGTACTTAATATTTTATGAAAATTTCCTCTTTGTTTAAACTTTGTTAAATGTACTACTAGTAGCCGGTACTAACAAATGTATTAATAGTAATTAAGGTGATATTTCACTACCTTGAATAGAAGAAAGCTGTAAAAAGTAAATCTAATAAAATCAAGTTTGCTAAATTTTAAAACCTAAAATTTAACAATAATTATAAATGATAATGTATCTTATGATGTCCTTCACAGGCCGGTCCCTACTTGCTTCTCTAGTCTCCCCTCCCCTGCCCTACCTCTGCCCTATGCTTCCATCCCTCCATTTCAAGCATATTGGGTCTTGCCCCTTCAAAACCAGCTGTACTTCTACCTACCACAGTGCTTTTACATAGGTTATTCATTTGGTATATATCAGTAAGAGGACATACCCATGAGTGCTAGGGAACCTGAAGAATTCAACAAATACAGTGCTATCAGCTAAAAATAAGAAGAATTATGCTTTCCTGAATACATTCTAGAATAACACAGGTAGCATTCATGATTTTGTTATTGATCTGGATATCCAGGTTCTTGTCCTGGCACCAAAGTTGAATCCCAAGATCTTAGATGATATATTTAATAAATGTGTGACTCAGTTTCTCCATTTTTAAAAACAATTAGCTATCAAGAACATGATAGGTATACTAAATCACCTACCTAAACTGTCGAATGCAATTCATGGCTGTATTTGTTATGTGAGAGCAGAAAATTACAATACTTTCTTTCAGACACCTACCTTTACCAAATCCGACCTTTCATGTGCCCAACCAGATATCTTAGTCATGCTACAGTTATTTAAAGCTCTCATTTGTAAAAAAAAAAAAAATTATCCAGCATTCATATTTATGAATAAATGAGATAAATGGGGAACAAGGATGACCACTTTAGATGCTATTTAACATCCATTCTCTTTTCTTTCTATAATAGTGACCTCTACTTTCCTTGGGAACATTACCTCCTTCCCTACTCCCAGACATGTGGGAAGAGATAGCCCTACCCAGCTTCATTTCCAGAGTCACAGTGACAGTCAGGAGGTTTAATTAGAACTAAGGAGATACAGCTGGGGACTTCTGCTTACAATTATGCTCTTTCTGCTGGACGTGAATCTAGGAGGATGTACTTGATAGCTTCAGTCATCCATTCTCCCCATTTCTCCACCTTACTGTATGTCCTGAAGAAAACTGGTCTGCACAGTATAAGTTCCCTCTAGCTTCTGGTTGAGTTTAGACAGTGAAGAGTAGGAGCAAGAGTACAGCCTTTGGGTCGTCTTTGCAGGGTCTCAGAGTAAGACTCACATGAAGGAAAGTAGAACCATGGTTGGGAGAGGGACTGGGTCCTGGCCCCACTGGCTGACTGGCTGATTCTGGTCACATCCAAGACTATTATATACACTGATTCTTTAGTTACACGAGCCAGGACATTTCCTTTTTTGTTTCGTTTTGTTTTGTTTTGTTTTGTTTTCCTCAAAACATTTTGAGTTTGGGGCTTCAAACACATGAAACAGTCTTAATGAAAGTGTAACTAAAAATATAGCTCTGAAGTGAAGATGCATGGATCTCTGATCCTGAGGACTCTAAATCTGACCTAAATACAGTTCCAGTCTCCATAAGGCCCCATCCTGCAGCAGATCCTGTTTTGAGATTTCTCTGAGATTTTGTCTCTCTTATACATGATGTGTAGCCTTACAATATTCACCATCTCTACTCAAGTTAATGTGAGTCAGTCTGTTCCTTGGAGCAAAGTGAATGTAATGAAACAGTTCCCATCTTACAGATAGGGAATTGGAGGCCAAGATATATGAAGAGACTTCATGAAAGGCAAACCTGAATGTGGCAGGCAGGTCTCTGGCCAAGGATCTTTCCATGCTACCTCCGTTTCCTTATGTCCCCTTTCCCTCTTTCCCTATGCTTTCCCCTTCCCCTTTGCCCTGAATTTTTGTGGTCCAGTTGCTCTAGGAGGGTAGGTCTTGTCACATTATCTCAGCACCTGCATGAGAAGGTTCCAGCTGTCAGAGAAGGAAAGGCATGGACTTGTTTTTTTCTGAGTTTCCTTCTATTTCTGTATGCTCATTTGGCATTCAGCACGTGCTACTCTATGAAAGTTTGGGGGATGTTTTATAATGTTGCTGAACTTTATTTAGCTTCCCAAGTATTTATGACTTGCCTTCAAGATGAGAGTGAGTTTAGCTGGTGTCCCTGATTCATCTTGGAAAAATCTATAGTACCTAGCATGGTATCTGGCTCGCATTAGATAATCAGTAAATATCCATTGACAAGATTGACTAAAAGAATCTTACATTAGGCAAAACGCTGGCTAAGCTGCTGTAACAAAATTACAGTGGCTTCAACATGACAGAAGTTTATTTTTCTCTCACTGCCCAGAGGCGTGCAGGCAGTCCAGGGTGGGTAGGCAGCTCTGTTCTATGAAAGTCATCCAAGGACACCTTTCCCTGCTATCCTCTAGAGAGTGTCTTTCTACTCATGGTCAGAGCTGGTTCACCAGTACATTCACATTCTGGCCTAAGGAAAGGGGGAAAGGGAAAGTGAAGGGAAAGAAGGTAACTTCCTTATAAAGATGTGATTCAAATTTGCACATATTACCTCTGCTTGCTTCTCATTGGCTATATCACTGTCACGTGCTCATGCTAGCTTGCAAGTGATACCAGGAAATATAAAATCTGAATGGGCAGCCACATGTTCTAATAAACCTATGGACCATATTGCTAAAAGAAAGGCAAGGATGGGCATGATGGCTCATACCTGTAACCACAGTACTTTGGGAGGCCGAGGCAGGAGCATGGCTTGAAGCCAGGAATTCAAGACCTGCCTGAGCAACATGGAGAGATCTTGTCTCTACAGAAAATTTTTAAAAATTAGTTGGGCATGGTGGTGCACACATGTGGTCCCGGCTACTCAGGAGTCTGAGGCAGGAGGATCACTAGAGCCCAGGAGGTCAAGGCATGATAGTGCCACTGTACTCCAGCCTGGGTGACAAAGAAAGAGAGAAAGAGAGATGAGAGATAAGGAGCTATTTGACCCTGGTCAAAACTAAAAGACTGATGATACCAAGTGGGTGAAAATATAATGTAAAATGGTACATCTATCTTACAGAATTCTTTGATCATTCTTCTCCTAGGTATCTACTGAAAAGTAATAAAAATATATGTCCATAAGTAGCTGGGCATGGTGGCTCATGCCTGTGATCCCAGTACTTTGGGAGGCCAAGGTGGGCGGACCACCTGAAATCAGGAGTCCAAGACTAGCCTGGCCAACATGGCAAAACCCCAACTCTACTAAAAATACAAAATTAACCAGGCATGTTAGTGTGTGCCTGTAATCCCAGCTATTCAGGAGGCTGAGGCAAGAGAAAAGTTTGAACCCAGAAGGTGGAGGTTGTGGTGAGCCAAGATCGTGCCATTGCACTCCAGCCTGGGCAACAGAGCAAGACTCTGTCTTGCTCTGTTGTGTACATACACACACATGTGTATATATATGTATATATCCACATATGTATATGTATATATACATATGTGTATACATTATGTATATGTACACATATGTATATACATTACATATGTGTATATGGGGTGTATGTATGTGTGTGTATATATGTATATATGTGTGTGTGTATATGTGTGTGTGTGTGTATATATGTCCAAGAGTAAGGAAAACATGTTACTGAAGAAAGACTGGTCCAATAATGTTCATAGAAGCCTTATTCGTAATTAGCCAAAAAGTAGAAACAAACCAAATGTCCATCAACAGAATAATGTTTAAACATGTTGTGGGATATTCATACTGGAATACTGGAAGGCTACTCAGCAATAAAAAGGAATGAATTCCTGATACATGAAACAACCAGGGCTGATTTACTCATTTGGCATAGTAGGCACAGTTCTGGGGCCTGTGAAAATAAACTTTTAGGTGGAAGAAAATGTTTGAGGTGGAAGAAATTGTCATGTTCATCTTTATAGCAACATAGTCATAAGACATAATTTTTGATTATATAAATTGTGTGTGTGCATAAAATGAAGGGGCTCATGAAGTGCTTAGGGCCCACAGAAATCATAATGCAGCCCTACAAACAAGAATAAATATTAAAACATGTGTTAAGCCAAACACCTGAGACATGAAAGAGTACATGCTGTACTCTTAAATAGAATTCGACAACAGGCAAAACTATGTTGATAGTGACCAGAAAGTGATTGCCTCTGGAGAGGGGAGAGATTGTCAAGAAGGGAATGAAGGCACTTTCAGGGATGGCAGACATGCTCTATATCTTATTTTTGGTGGTGGTTATTTAGGTGTATATACAATCTTCTAAAATCGTGGAACAGAACCTTTAGGATCTGTACATTTTAATGTATATTAATTATGCCACAATTTTAAACAAAAGGGGAAGAATAGACAGTAGGGTACAATGAATAATTTCTGTGACAGATTTGATAAATGAATTACTAGGACAGTGTTTGCTGACAAGGTTTAACATTGCATTCTTGTAGAAAAGCTTTAGGAACTCAAAGGGAAGAGTCCAGGTGCTGTGACAGGCCAGTGGGGAATGAACCACACGGCTCTGTATCAATCAAGCTTTTTTATTGCCAATAACAGAATATATCTGGTAAGCTTACACAGCACAGGAATGTATCAGAAGAGTAACAGAAGTACTGTGTTCACAACAGTCTCTGAAAACAGACAGGAATTAAGGCAGGAATTTAAGACAAGATCAGACCATCAGATGGCGGGTGGATCATATGATGCCATAATCCTGTACCCCTGCCCCAACAAACCAACATATATCTCAGGCTTCACTGCATCTTTTCATTACTCCTCGAAAACTGAAAACCTATGTGTTAGCCTCTGGTTGGCTGAGCCTAAGCAAAGCCTACATATAAAAACTCCCATGGAGATGGAAGAGGGAATGTGTTTCATTGTCTTCTAGATGGGAGATGGGGCCCCAAATGACCAATGTTCCCAGCACAACCTGAACAATCTGAAATTATTCAGATTTCTGCTTGTCATTCTAACCTCTGTTCAGGACTTCCAAGATCCAGGACAGGCCGAGTGTAGATAGCTGTGTTCCAAACCGCTGATCTGGTTTAGGAAGCCTGAATCACAGGTGTGGAAGGTCACCCGGGTTCCACCATCTAGAAGACCGAATTAGGCCAGGACCTGGGCAGGGAGACCAGTTATACTGGGGAGATATGATGAGAGCTTGAATTACATGGGAGAAATATTTGTAAGGCAGATGGGATAACAGGACTTGATGAGTCTGTAGTGTGGAAAGGCTAGGAAAAAAAAGGAATCAAAAGAGATAGTCTGATTTCTGACTTGACAGGGCAGAAGGAGGTGTGTGTGTGTGTGCGTATGTGTGTGTATGTGTATGTAGGGATGGTGACACACAAGAGAGGCTAGGAATAGGTTTGTTTTATTCCTGTTTGGGGTGGTTGGGTGGGCAGGGTTAAGTTTTTGACACGGTGAATTTGAGATGATAGCCAATATACAATTGACATTCCAGTTTGGGGGCCATTGAAGATCAAGTCTGGCAAGTCTATTAGCTGAGCGCAGCAGGTGAGGGAAAACGCGGGGAGAGGGTCCTTGCAGATTCCTGACTTAGGAAGGGTCGCGGCTCCGCGCACGTGCCCTCAGAGTCACCTTCCCCGCGCCTGTGAAGCTGCAGGGAGTTTGTCCCCAGGTCCCGCCCCTATGGGCGGGGCGAGGCAGCGTCGCCGCGAGGCCACCCGGAAGACCAAGCCGGGTAGGCACTGGCTCCGTCGCCTCCAACGCCCCGGGCCGACAAGGGAAGGTGGGATGCTCTGATGGCCGGGCCTGCGGCGCTGAGCGCGGCGGCGGCTGCTCTGGTGGCAGCCCTGCTTCTGCTGCGTCGTGAGGACCCGGGGCCGGGGGCTGGCCCCAGGTAACCCCTCCGCGTATGGGACCGAGCTGGGCCCGGTCTCCTGGCCGGGCCAGGGATACCGTGGGGGATGCTCAGTGGTGCCAGCAGCTTGTGGCACCTGGGCTCACCCTCCAGCTCGGGCCCCTTCCGATGGGTCGGCTGGCTCAGGTACGGGGGATGGCCCGGGAGCCGCGCCCCGCACGTGAGTCAGCACTTTCCCCAGGGCCTGGACTGCGGAGAACAATATCCTCTTCCCGAACAGATAAACAGCCCTTGTTCCTTGGGGTAAAGACGGGCAGTCCCCTGACACCCTAAGATCGGCACCTGTCGATGTTATTTCCTCAGCATGGCCGAAACAGAAGCACTGTCGAAGCTTCGAGAAGACTTCAGGATGCAGAATAAATCCGTCTTTATTTTGGGCGCCAGCGGAGAAACCGGCAGAGCGCTCTTAAAGGAAATCCTGGAGCAGGGCCTATTTTCCAAAGTCACGCTCATTGGCCGGAGGAAGCTCACCTTCAACGAGGAAGCATATAAAAATGTGGTGGGTATTTGAGCTGGGGCTCAAACGGACCCCCAGTGATTCTGCGAGGTGAACATATTTCACGCCTAAAGGCTAAATACTGCCCTGCCAGTAGTGGGGGTAGTGAGAGGCCATCAAACCTTGGCCAAGATTGGTCTGTGAGGGTCCCTCCCAGAAGTACGACTCCTGGATGGTAGCCCAGGTGTGCCTCCCTCCCGCTCATTGTGTGTTCTTGGGCAAAGCCCTTCTCTCCATCTGCAACCCTATAAAGCTGGATCTGAGTTGTAATGGGGGTGAGGCTGGTGAGACAGATGAGCACTGTTTTCAGGGTCATACAAGCTGGCTTCTAGAGGCAGCCCTGGTGACCTTGAGAATTTTCTCAGCCACTTTGCTGATTTTGTCAACCTGCGCACTTCACACTAATATTGTCAGGGATTCTGAAACTGCTTTGCAGAGAGAGAAAGGTCTATGGCAGTGAAAGGTGGGGTTATTCACTTACAAGAATTGGCCCTGCCTGACTTCCCAGACTTGTGTCTGTAAATCGAATATTCCCTTCACTCTAAGTTAAACCTTTTTTTTTTTTTTGAGACAGCCTGACTCTGTCGCCCAGGCTGGAGTGCAGTGGCGCGATCTCGGCTCACCACAAGCTCCGCCTCCTAGGTTCAAGCGATTCTCCTGCCTCAGCCTCCCAAGTAGCTGGGACTACAGGCACCCACCACCACACCCGGCTAATTTTTTTTTTTTTTTTTTTTTTGTATTTTTAGTAGAGACGGGGTTTCACCATGTTAGCCAGGATGGTCTCGATCTCCTGACCTCGTCATCCGCCCGCCTCGGCCTCCCAAAGTGCTGGGATTACAATGAAACCCTATTTTTCTTTAGTGTCATAGGCAGTGCCAGAAAAATTCTTTTCAGAGTTGACGGTAAGGATGGAAACCAACATTTTATTTGAATTCCTACATGACAGGAATTTATCATGCTTTCTTTTTAAAGTTATACAGCAAACTTATAAGGTTAGATGGAGGTTCTTAAACTTCTGTGTGCATGAGAATTAAGGTGGGTGCTTGTTAAAAGTGCACATTCTGATTCAGAGCTATTGGTGTGGGATGTAGGAATATGCCTTTTTGTCAAGCACTCCCTGACTAATTATAATGCAGATGGTTCATGGATTGGATTGAAGGAAAGATTATCACCCCCATTTTACAGCTGGGAAAAAAAAAAAAAAAAAAAAGCTGTAGTGTCTGATGAATAACTTGCCCACAATTACATGCCTAGTGTGTAGCAAGCCCAAGATTTGCAAGTAGGTCTTCTTTAAGATGCCAAACGCCATCTCTTCCCCTCACATCATACCTCAGTGGTCTCCTTGCTGGAAAGCTACACACAGTTCTTTTATTTTTCCAGAGAGAGACTATAATCGAACCTGACTTCAGAAATCTGGATCACCCCTAGTCCTCTTATAGAGACTGTGGACATAGGTGTGTGTTGTTGATTTTCCATTGAGGCTGATGGCTTTTTGGTTGGAGAAAAGGAATTTGTAAAATTTGATATTAAGTGGACAGGCCTATCAGTAATGTTCTGTAACTTAGTCTTTAAATCTAGGGGGATTTTTGGTCTGTTGTTTAAATAACACGAAACTACATACAGCTGTGTCCTTGCCTAGAACCAAGAAGTGGTGGACTTTGAAAAGCTGGAGGACTACGCTTCTGCCTTTCAAGGTCATGATGTTGGATTCTGTTGCCTGGGTACCACCAGAGCGAAAGCCGGCGCGGTAAGGAAGGCATATGCTCTTTTCCTTTTTTGCTGGCTAGTGATATCAAGGATTCTTTTCTTGCTCGCTCTTCTTCTTTGTGCCTGTTGCAATGCTTAAATGTGAATAAACCCTTATTGTTTAAGATTCTATATGCTGCACTAACCTTGCTATCCTTTTCATAATACTGATAAGTTCATCTTTCAAAGTAATCCTTGAGTTCAGGCCCCAGTGCTGGAGACATTGTAAATATTTACATGATTTTGCCTATTGTGAATATCGCTATCACTACATCCCCTGACTAAGGGAAACCATGATGTCTGAGTAAAACTAATTGGTTTATGCTGTTAACAATCAGCTTTTTTTCCCATTACCAAATGTTTTAAATTTGAAATGTTCTCTCTCACTTGAGTGATTTGCTCCAACCTATTTTCATGTCAAGCTTTAAACTTCTGGAATAGAACATCAGAACACAGGCACGATTCAACCAGCCTCCAGCGATGATTCAGCCTTCAGCGATGATTCAACCCCAGTGATGATTCAGTCTTTACTGACGCAAAACTCTTTTAACACACATTTTATTTTCTTTTTAATGGTGTTCTAAATTGAGTCAGCTCCTGTCCAGAAGTTATAGTTTACTGCATGGTTAGAAGTCAGAGCTGACTACATGGATTCTGGGCAAATGTTAATGCAGGTACATCTTACTTAATTTATACTTTGACTATAGTTTATGCTTCTGGCAGAATTTACATGCCGGAGCTGAACAAACTTGCACATTCTGCATATGTATCCCAGAACTTAAAGTAAAATTTAAAAATACATAATAATAAATACATAAATAAAATAGAAGTGAAAAAAGTAAATAAATAAATAAAGTCGGTTAGCCCAGGTGCAGTGGTTCATGGCTGTAATCCCAGAAAAAACAAAAACAAAACAAAAAATATATATATATATATGACTATGACTCTGCCGTGGGAACTCTCCTTAGGTTTATAAACCAGGCGCTTTCACCTGAATCATTAAGGGAGCATATAGTGAAGAACTATTCATTTATACCAACTAAGTAGTTAGATTCAGATGTATTTCTCTGGGCCTCCTTGTGATGCAAAGAGTAATTCTTTTTTTTTTTTTTTTTTTTTTGAGACGGAGTCTCGCTCTGTCGCCCAAGCTGGAGTGCAGTGGCGCGATCCTGGCTCACTGCAAGCTCCGCCTCCTGGGTTCACGCCATTCTCCTGCCTCAGCCTCCCGAGTAGCTGGAACTACAGGCGCCCGCCACTGCGCCCGGCTTATTTTTTGTATTTTTAGTAGAGACGGGGTTTCACCATGGTCTCGATCTCCTGACCTTGTGATCCGCCCGCCTCGGCCTCCCAAAGTGCTGGGATTACAGGCGTGAGCCACCGCGCCCGGCCGCAAAGAGTAATTCTATGTGTGCTTTCAATCGAGATGTATTTCCATATCTTCTGCAGTTCTGCATATCTATCCTGGAACATGGCTGGGATTTGAGCTCTGTGATGGGAACTATGGATTACAGAGAAGTTTGACTTTCCCAGGAAATGGCACATTATCTCTCCTAGAAAGGGTCATGTTCCTGCTTAACAGTGGGTGCAGTCTTTTCTGTCCCAGGCACAGTCACAAGCGGTGTGCCCTCCAAAAGCATTGAAAAACTTTTGTTCCAGGACACTGCAGATTTGTCTCAAGTGCCAGCCTGGTTTTGGTGGTGAGTCAGCAAAACAAAATGCTGCATTAGGCATAGAAGGGTTGATTTTCATGACATAAGGCAAATCTCATTATAGGGTGTGCCAGGGAAAAGTCTAAACTGCTTTCCGTGTTCAGACTGGGTAATGCAATTTTAATCAGAGGAATTGTGTGTCTTTACTATCCAGAATTTTCTATTTTAATGGGGTTGGTTCTCCACCTCTCAGGCTATTCGATACCTTTCGTTCTCCTTTAAAATCAATTTGGAAAGATAAAAGTAATTAACTAGTAAGCGAGAATAGACTAATGAGCCTAGACTATTCACCTAGCTTAGAAATGAATTAGGACTTAAATGATTTAAGAGGTTAGTGGTGGAAAACAAGCTGGCACTTATACCAGAAAAGTGTTTTGTTTTTGTTTTGGGGGGCTTTAAAAAAAAACCAATTTGGACTAGTACAATATAAAGTTGGGAGGTTGTGATAACTTTAGCCGATATGAAAGAGGTGACAGTTCGTAAGTGGCTAAGTAATAATAGTGTTTTAAGTGGGGGTTGTAGATTTCCAAGCTCATCCCAGCTGGTGTTCTAGGTCAGCAGCTCTTTTTGTAGAAAAGAGTTTGCTGGGTGGTTTATTGTATAAGTACTACAAAGCTAGTGGCAAACCTAGTGCGCTTCACTAGGGATTTTGTAACTGGAACCCCATATATTGCCTTAGCAATATATGGGTTTCCAGCAGAGAAACTTCAAGAAATTCAGTGTTTTTGTCTCAGTATTGAGATCCTCTGGGTAGGTGGCTTATTTCTCTGCGATGGTCAGTGTATTAGTTTGCTAGGGTTGCCATAACCCAAGTAGCTTAAACAACAGAAAAATTTGTCTCACAGTTCTGGAGGCTAGAAGTCTGAGATCCAGGTCTCAGCAGGCTGGTCAGTGCTCTGAGGCTGAGCCCTTGAGTTTCAAGGCTCTCTCCTTGTCTTGTAGCTGGTAGCCTTCTCTTTATGTCTGTTTACGTGGTGTTTTCCCTTAATACCTGTGTCTATGTCCACATTTTTCCTTTTTATAAGAACACTAGTCATACTGGATTAGGGACCACCCTATTTAGTATGATCTCAACTAATTACATCTGCAACGAACTTATTTCCAAATAAGGTCATATTCTGAGGTACTGGGGGTTAGGAGTTCAACATATACATTTTGGGGGGATATAATCCAACTCACAAAATTCAGTCTACTCAGGTTTCTATTGACACTGGGTCTAGGAAAAGGTCTATTACCTTTCTTCAGCTGTTTGGAAGACTATTTCCTTTAGTAGTAGCTGGGTAGATGCTAATTTTCCTTTTCATATTAACAGAACATAGTTGTTCAATCAATGTACTGGCTCCCTGACTTGGCCCTGATCCAGATCTACTGGATTAGAATCTCTGAATTTGGAAGCTTGGAATCTGTCTTTTTAGCAGGCTCCTTGGGAGATCCTGATGCAGTCAACCCTGTCCTTCTTGTTGAACCTGCTTTCAAGAGGCAGTGGGGTGTATTAATTCTCCTCACTTGCTGGTTTTCTGGGTACTGTGGTCCTAGACAACCTTCATCTTGCTTTACTGAGTAACTTGTTTGCTAGTGAAGATTGAAATAGTCTTCGAAAACCAGATCTGTATTATCCTGGAGTGAAGCATAAAAACTTACAGATGCCAGTGAGAATAGTTCATTTCCCCTTATTTGTATCAAAAGAAGGATTTGATTAGTGAATTCAAGGTGGTTCGATATGGTTTCACCTTTTCATTTGTCTCTTCACCTGGTAGTAGTAGGCTCCAGAAGTCCAAGTTCCTGTTTTCTGTTGAGTGGATGATGTCATTAATGTAATTAATGTGGTTACTGGGACATTTATTAGGCATCTCATGGCCCATCTCATTAGAGTCTCATGCCTTCTGATTCGAATGATCTGCTCTTCTAATTCAGAGGTTTGCACTACAGTCTGTGGGCCAAATACAGCCTGCCACCTGTTTTTGTACAGCCTGTAAGCTAAGAATGTCTTTATATTTTTAAATGGTTAAAAAATTCAAAAGAATAATGTCATACCATGTGAAAATATAAAAACTTCAAATTTTAGCCATTATACATAAAGTAGTGTTGGGACACAGCCATGCTCATTACTTTATGTATTCTCTGTGGCTGCTTTTGTGCTATTAATATAATGGCAGAGCTATATAGTTGCAACAGAGGCCTGCAAAGCTAAAAATAGTTACTGTCTGATCCCTTACAGGAAAAGTTTGCCCACCCTTGTTCTAATCTCTGTTGTTTTATTTGATGTCTAGGAGGGGGCTTGTGAAGTGGCGAGGTCCTAGCTGGTTCAAGGGACCTAGATCATAGGCCCTGTTTGGATGCCAAGTAGCTATGGAGTCTGGAGTTTGCTGGTTAGCTTTTGGAGGCCACTGCCTCCTTGTCTGTCAGAGGGAGGTGACCAGTGAACCCACTTTCCTACTACAAAATTCTTAAACATTTTTCCTTTTTTTTTGAGACAGAGTCCCATTCCATCACCCAGGCTGGAGTGCAGTTGTATGATTTCAGCTCACTGCAGCAGTGCGATTTCGGTCACTGCAGCCTCGACCTACCCAGCTCAAGCAATCCTCCCACCTCAGCCTCCAAAGCAGCTGGGACCATAGGCACGCGCCACCATGACTGGCTAATTTTTGCATTTTTTTTTTTTTTCTGTAGAGACAGGGTTTTGCCATGCTTCCCACCCAGGGTGGTCTTGAACTCCTGGGTTCAAGTGATCTGCTTGCCTCGGCCTCCCAAGGTGCTGGGATTACCATGAGCCACTGCACCCGGCCTGCAAAATTCTTTGACTCTATGAAACACAGAAGAAAGAATGCCCCAATTGGAAAACTTTTTCAAGAACATATAGATTGACCCAGGAATCCTCACTATCTGCTTGATTTTATTTATCCAGAGGTCCTTCTCTAACCAAGATCTTTCTCCTATCATTGAACATCAAATATAGAGACGCCAGGACACAAACAAAAGGTGCCTCAGATTATACCATTTAGTGTTTGTCAGCATCTTTGTTTTCTGATCTAATTTATAGGGTTGGATTGAAAAGGGAGTGAAGGAGAAAGAACCTGAAGCAGAAATATGGCTGAGTGGGACCTTTACAGAATGATAGACCCACCCTTCTTGGAAAAAGATCCCCATGATTTACTTTTTTAGTAAATGAATTAATTTTTTAGAGACAGGGTCTCACTGTGTTGCCAAGGCTAGACTCAAATTCCTGGGATCAAGCGATCTTCCTGCCTCAGCCTGGTGAGTTGCTGGGACCACAGACCATCGTGCCTGGCCCCATGACCTTCTTGAATCGTTTAAATGTGCTCACTTGTCCTGTCAGTCAGCACTGAAATACTATACCTTGTTAGGATGAGTTGTTCTGAAGCCAGAGTGTTGTTTTTAGTTTTTAGGCACTGGTAAAGAAGAAATACTTAGTAGCTTTGGATTTTAGTAAGACTTAAGAGTCGTTGGAGAATTTGTTGCCTTTGATGTTGTGGAGCATATGAGGATATCCCTACTGAGTGTAGTATACTGTGTTTATTCTTTTTGAGAGGGTGCTGGGAAAGAACTTTATAGTGGCAACTTATTTAATTAATTCCTTTTTCTAGCAGGGACTCGGATTCCTAGCTTAGAGCAGGACACACTGGCTATGGAATCATAAAGACAGAATGACACATGGACTTAATACTCTCAGAAGAGACGTCTGTCCACATGGTTAGGGAAACTAAGTACAGTTTTTCTAAAAATTGTGTTTCTGAGATATGAAGTAGCTTGTTTTAGTTATTTTTTCTGTTGTTTTTTAAATCAAGCTATTGGAAAACAACAAAGGGCATGAATAAGATTTTTAGAGATCGCTTCTTTCATCTGTAAATAGAATCTTCCTCACTCCAGAGAAAACTGGTGTGTGATACCTCCTAGTCAGTCATCAGGACCCACGCTTCAGTTTGATTTTTAAGTCTTTGAAAGCTGTTGACCCTTTTGCTTTTGAGTTTCATTCACCAGCTAAAAGGCCACGCCATCAGGGTGACGGAAGTGAAATTCAAAATTTAGTGTGCTTGGAAAAACGCGTATTTATAATCAGCTTGAAGGCTCAGAGGATTTGTGAAATCGTTTTGGATTAACAGCCATTGATTGCTAATAAAACAATATTTAGCTTTGTCCAGAGAACAGCAATGGAGAAAGGTATGGGCATCTTGTCAACAGGCCCCATTGAGCAGGGATGATGGGCTAAGTGTGGGGGTCTCTGCAGCAGCGTGGGTGCTCGTCCTTCAAGGAGCGGTTGTCCGTTGTTAGCGAGGCGGGTGAAAGGAAGGACGCCAGAGTCTGATGGCTGGGGTAGTATTGATGTGCCTTAGCTGACTAATCAGATTGAAAAAGTCCCATGGTATTTATGTCACTTTAATTTTCATCAAACAATTGGAGACGACAGCACTCTATTAAGGAGAGGTTGATCCAGAACTAAAGCCAAATAAATTAGGGTCTCAGTTTAATCAAATTATCCTTTTACTGGCTCTGGATTAAGTGAGAGAGACAGCGTCGGTCGGGAGACTTGTGATTGGCTGAATCTTTCCCTTATTTTTAAAGAAACGGATGAAAGAAGAAGTATTTTAACAGACGACTATAATAATCCCTCCAATCAATCTTGCTAAAACAACAACAACAACAAAAAACTGAATTTATTTCACTAGTCAACTGTGTCATTTTGTTGTGAATAACTAACCTGTCATTAAAATCAGAGTTCTGGTGAACTGGCATGAGGGGAAGAAACAGATGTGGAAGAAAAATTTAGTGTTTTAGCATTTTTCTATGTAGTTTTGGGCTGTTTCTCTTGGCACACTTTCAGCACATCTAAAGTCTCAATTTGGAGATGGCTCTGAGGGTAATCACCTCTCTTAGGATGTGCTGAGTATTAAAATTGGTTTGCTTTACACTGATTTTAAAAGCAACAGCATGAATTTGAGTCTGTATATAGACAGCTTGGCAAGTCCGTTGTTTAGGATTGAATGTCAAAGTATACAACAAAAAGTATACAAAAGGAGATGGTGATGACTCGTGAGTAAAGAGGTAAGTTTACTTACCCATAAACTAGTTTACCCATAAACTAAGGTAGAAAAAGTAAGGCAGAAAAATAACACTGTCCTCCAGGTGGTGGATATAGTTAAAAATGTACTTGTGAGTGATGGGAAAGGAGGATGAGGAAGGCTTTTATAGTAATGGTAATGTTCTATTTCTTGATCTGGGAACTGGTGGCAGAGCATGTTCAGTTTATGAAAATTTATTGAGCTCTATACTTATGTTTACTTTTATGATACACTTCCATGCAAAGTTAAAAAATCTGCATGGGCCTATTGTTTTAAAATTGAAGTCTGTATTAGTTTCCTATTGCTGCTTTAGTAAATTCCTCAAATTTAGCAGCCTAAGACAATACAAATTTATCATCTTAGAAGTCTGACATGGGTTTCCCTGAGATAAAATCAAGGTGTTGACAGAGCTGCATTCCTTTCTGGGAGGCTGTAGGAGAGAAACCATTTCCATACCTTTTTCAGCTTCTAGAGGCTGCCCCTCATTCCTTGGCCTGTGGTCCCCTACCCATCCTCAAGGCCAGCAACGTGGTAGCCAAGCCCTTCTTACGCTGCATCACTCCAACATCCTCTTCTGCCTCGCTCTTTTACTTTTAAGGGCCCTTGTGATTACATTGGGCCCACGTGGATAATTCAGACTAATCTCTGTGTTTCAAGGTCAGCTGATTAGCACCCTAATTCTAAACACTGAATTTCTAAAACACTGAATTTCTCTTCCACATCTATTTCTACCCCTCATGCCAGTTCACTAGAACTCTGATTTTAATAATGGGTTCATTACAATAAAATTAACACAGTTGACTAGTGAAATAAATTCAGTTTTTTGCTGTTGTTGTTGTTTTGGCATGATTCATCTTGCTTCTGCCTAAATACCATTTGCGATGGAATTCCCCCTTGTCATGTAACCTTACATATTCACAAAGATTAGGACGTGGGCATCTCTGAGGGACCATTATTCTGCCTACCATAATTACGGATTAGTCATTTTCATCAGCAAGAGAGTAGGTGATAAAAAGGAACATGGGTACAGTGAAAAGAGCACTGCTCAGAGTCCAGAATCTGCAGTCTGCTCTCAGCTCTGCCACTTCCCAGCTAGCAGTTCACCCACCCACTGTACCTTGGTTCCCCTCTACATCATGAGGGGACTGGATGTGAGATTTCCTAAGGTACCTTTTAACATTCTATGAAAGATACACATCGCCCTACCAAATACAACATTTAGAATCAGTAACTACTGCGGAGCAAATTTTTAATTAAAAAAGAAATCAGGCCGGGCGTGGTGGCTCACGCCTATAATCCCAGCACCTTGGAAGACCGAGGCAGGCGGATCATCTGAGGTCAGGAGTTCAAGACCAGCCTGTCTAACGCAATGAAACCCTGTTTCTACTAAAATACAAAAATTAGCCAGACACAGTGGCGTGTGTCTATAATCCCAGCTACTTGGGAAGCTGAGGCAGGAGAATTGCTTGAACTCAGGAGGCAGAGGTTGTGGTGAGTGGAGCTCACGCCACTGCCCTCCAGCCTGGGCGACAGAGCAAGACTCTGTCTCAATCAATCAATCAATCACTGGGGCAGTAGTCCAGTCTTCAGATTTGGAATTCCTACTACTCTAAGACCTCATTCTGTAATTGTGACTACCTGTGAAGTTCAGTTTCAACAGACTTTAGACTTCTCTTCAGCTGTCTTGGGTTTGAAGATGCCAGAATTTATAGTGGTCTCAAGAGACTGTGACTCCATGGAATTCCCTTTTCTGGGTAAAGGTGCATGTTTTTCAGTTAGGCCCTGGAAGTGAGTCTATATTTTGTTATTTGTGTCATTCTCTTCCCTCCCCCTTTTATTGCCACTTAGTTCTGTTTTTTTCTGACCGGATTTACCTTTTCTCTGCTTTCATTGGATTTTTGTTCATTCATTTTTAAAGCATCTACCATATGCTGGACATGTGCTGATGCTGAGAGATGAATTAAGAAAAAAGACTCAGCCACCGCCCTCACTGGACTGAATCTAGCTAGATTGGGTGTCTCCAAACATTTTTGATCAGAGACCCATTAATAAAAAAATCTGAGGATACATACCTTACTAATATGTGAGGTACATTGTAAAGCATACATGAAAATTGGGAATTAAATAGACTTTGTTCTCTTAGTGCCTGGGGAGTGTCCTCACCCATAGTCGGAGACCCTACCACATTAGATTGACACAGAAAACAGACAGGAGTGTAAAGTAAAGTTATTAAGACAAAAAAAAATGTCTGGCTTAAAAGTAGTTTCTCAGCCTGATCTTATTGTTTCCTTTGTTCTTTGCAGATTTGTTTGGTGTCTATGTTTCAGTGTCATTGTCCTTGTTTCCTTATTGCGGTCCAGCCTTGCTGCTAAAGCTGGTATGTCTATCCAGAGGACCAGACCTGGAGCCTTTCCCAGGGTCTAAGCCTGACTTTCATGTATTGCTTGGACACATTTTATTTAGATCTCTATCCCTCCAGGCCTCCCAGCCTGCTACCCAAGCCAAGTAGTAATCTTGAAGATGAACTTGCTGCTTTTTGGAAATAACTCATGTTCTTTTCCCCTTTAGGAGGGATTTGTTCGTGTTGACCGAGATTATGTGCTGAAGTCTGCAGAGCTGGCAAAAGCTGGAGGGTGCAAACATTTCAACTTGGTATCCTCTAAAGGAGCTGATAAATCAAGCAATTTTTTATATCTACAAGTTAAGGTTTGTGCAAGTTTCTGTCTTTCATACACTTTGGAGAAGCCTACCTATTTGGCAGTACTAAAGAATATAAAATATTATATAATACAAAAAACATCAATACATCATATTATGCATTTGTATGGCTATGGGACTGCAGGAATATATTTAGTAAACAGGAATGATTTGAAAAATAATTTCCAATGTCTTCCTCTCTATTAATTATCCAGCAATAAATGGAATGAGATATAGTGTCTCCAGCCTTGACTGTCAGCATGGCAACTTAGCATTGGAAGAGACTTGGAGGCAGTGATTCTTAAACTTTTCTGTCAGTTTCTCCAGTGATTGAGAGGAAAGAAGAGCTTTTATTTGTCTAGAGATTTGGAGACATCTATCCTGAAGCAGTATTCTAGTTACAAGACTGGAGTGCAGTGGCATGATCTTGGCTCACTGCAGCCTCTTTCCCCCCAAGTAGCTGGGACTACAGGCATGAGCCACCATGCTTGGCTAATTTTTGTATTTTTGGTAGAGATGGGGTTTCGCCATGTTGTCCAGGCTGGTCTCAAACTCCTGAGTTCAAGCGATCCACCCATCTCAGCCTCCCAAAGTGCTGGGATTACAGGCGGGAGCCACTGTGTCTGGCCTCAACTTTCTTAAAAGTCTTACGTTTTATCTTTTAAAAATTTATGCACATTTTGCTATTCTTAGTGCTATACATATCCCTGTTTATTTTAATTTAAAAGGTTTCTATTAACCTACCTTTGAGTTAAATTGATGCTGCTGGAAGATAGGTATGGCTTTGTCTTTGTGTGCCTCCAGTGCACCCCAGGTGCCCACAGTTTAAGCGGCAGAGCCACAGAGGTCATTCAGTCATAGACTTTTCCTATGTGAAGTCCCTTTACAGAAGTTCATCTCGCTTCTGCTTAAATATCTCCAGCACTACAGAGATTACTATCTTATTAGCCAACTTTTTCTATTTTGGGTCAGATCTACTTGTCCAAAAGTCTTTACCTTGAAGTGAAATTTATTGCTATGTAAATGCTAATTGTTATCAGTTCTGTCTTTTAAAATAACCAAAACAAGTCCAGTCTTTCTTTTGCATTGTAGTTTTTAAGACGTTTGGAGATTATGGCCTCCTTAATCGTATGTTTCCCAGGCATCACACCTTTAAGTCCTTGCACCATTCTTTATAGGTTCCTGTGTCTAGCTCCTTCATGACTGCATCACTTTGCTGAGGGTGAACTTTGCAGTGATATTATACTGGAACTGCAGTGGGAGTACTATTCACGCTCTGGACACTATGTGTTTTTAAAAATAAGATATAAGATTGTTACTATTTTACCAAACATCCTTATTATGTTGTTGGCCCATGATCAGCCTGTAATAATAAAAATTTCCAGATTTTTTTCACATGGCTAATAGCTGAGCCATATCTCACCTATCCTAAAATAGTATTTTGAACCAGATGAAGATCAGTGAGCCACCAATGAAATTACATGAAGAATGGAAAAGTTTCCACTTAATTGTCAGAGTTTAGGACAATTCTTAAAAGGAAAAAAGTCTGGTTTTCTTTTTTTTAGAATCAGTCTTGCTCTGTCACCCAGGTTGAAGTTCAGTGGCATGGTCACAGATCACTACAACCTCAAATTCCTGGGCTCAAGCGATCTCCAGTCTAAACCTCCCGAGTAGCTGGGACTACAGGCATGAGGCACCAGGCCCAACTTGTTTTTCAAAATACTGACACATGTGGGTTCTGAGAAAGGTTACCAAATAGGATTTTTGCTCTTATTAGCAAGATTAACATTTATACCTTTTAGGAAAGAAAATATACGTAAGATATTTCCTCGTTGTTAAAGATAAAGGCATTACTACTGACTCATTGGGTTATTATTCAACCAGATTTAAAAAAAAAATAGCTAACATTAAATGATCCAGGCATTCTGAGGGCTTTTATGTGCATTTGTGTGGAAACAGGTACTGTGATATTAAGACCACCAGCTGTTGACTGGGCACGGTGGCTCACGCCTGTAATTCCAACACTTTGGGAGGCCGAAATGGGAAGATCACTTGAGGCTGAGAGTTTGAAACCAGTCTGGGAAACATGGCAAAACCTTGTCTGTACTAAAAATACAAAAATTAACTGGCACAGTGGCATACGCCTTTAATCCCAGCTACTCGGGAGGCTGAGGCAGGAGAATTGTGTGAACCCAGGAGGCAGAAGCTGCAGTGAACCGAGATCACATCACTGCACTCCAGCATGGGGACAGAGTGAGACTCTGTCTCAAAAACAAAACAAAACAAAAAATAACAACAAAAAGAACACCAGCTGTTAAGCGGCAAAGCTAGAGTTTGAACCGAGGCTGTATGATTCCAAGGCCTATGCCGCTAGCCATTATGTAATGAATAGCCTTTGTCACTAATACATGCAAAAGGGACCCAGCAGAGATTGGACCATGACAGAGCCTCAGCAAATATTAAGGCCAATACAACAGAAAGACACTTCTGATTTCACTGCAATTGGCCTGTATTACCTGCAGTCTGGGATTATGAATTAGATTAATAAAGGACAGAAATGACAACCAAATGATCCGGCCCAGAATGACGCTGAACAATATGTAATTGCTTTTACAATTTGGAAAGATTATCTTTCCGAAATAATCCTTCAACTACTGTGTGTAACATTCCTAGTATTTATTGCTTATTTTCTCAGTCTCCTTGTGTGTATGAACTCCCCACTCCCACCCAATTTTAGAAACTCCTTTATTCTTTAGGAACATTTATTCTACTCAATGACGTTTCCATTGCATTCATTCATGGTGGGCCAGCTCTGGGGGCCTGGATCAATCGTGTGCTTTATGGGCACTCTGCTGGTGCTGTGGGGAGACGTGTCAGGATGTGGAGCCCAGAGTACTGGATGGGTCTCATGTCCTCTGTTCTCAGGGTTGATAAGCTTTGGTTTCCTCATCTGTTCAGGGTGAAGGTACACTTTCCAGACATATGACATTTTATTATTGGGTATCCTCCTTGACCTTAAGGAGTTTGTAATCTGCTTATACTGGGGGATTACCAAAGACACCACCAAGTTTGGTAATTCACTAGAAAGTTTCATAGGACTCAGGATATAGTCATACTCACAGCTAAAACTTATCGCATTGAAAGGATATAGAGCAAAATCTGCAAAGGGAAAAGGTGTGTGGGGTGAAGTCTGGAGGAAAGGAGGTACGAGCTTCCAAGAGGCCTCCCCATAGAGCTTGCACAGGATGTGCTTAATTTCTCCAGCGATGAATGTTTTCTGCCAGAGAAACTCATCTGAACCTAGGAATGCAGGGTTTTTATGGGAGCCAGTTACATAGGCACATTGGCCTAGCAAAATCGCAGCCCTCCAGAAAAAAGGCAAGTTTTCAGCATAAACCACATTGTTTGTACAGACAGTTTAGGCATAGTACATTACCCTTATCAGATAGGGAATGGTGGAAACACACCCAAAATCCAAGTTTGCAAGCACAAGCCAGGGGCCAACCTTGCAACAGGCCTTTCTAAGGAAAGCAGTCTCAGCCTGCTATGGTATCTCTTTTATGCACATTGCTAATAGAGACAAAACAAATCTTTTAAAAAGCTAAGAAATGTGTGTCCACATAAAAACTTGTGTATGACTGTTCATAGCAGCATTATTTACAATGGCCAAAGAATGGGAACAACCTAGATGGCCATCGACTGATGAATAGATGAATAAAATGAGATATATTCATGCAATAGAATATTATTCAGCTATAAAAAGAAATGATACACACTACAACATGGGTGAACCTTGAAAATATTATGCTAAGTGTGAGGAAACAGTCATAAAAGGCCATAACTTACATGATTCCATTTATATGAAATGCCCAGAATAGGCAAATCCATGGAGATAGAAGGTAGACTAGTGGTTGACTAGGTCCCCAGAGAATAGGGTATGGGGAGTGACTGCTAATGATATGGGATTTCTTTTCAGGGTGATGAAATATTTTAAAACTTAGATTGTGATGAAGGTTGCACAGTTCTGTGTATATACTAAAAACCACCTATTAAAAAAAAAGAATGGCCAAGCGTGGTGGCTTACGCCTGTAATTCCAGCACTTTGGGAGGCTTAGGCGGGTGGATCACTTGAGGTCTGGAGTTCGAGACCAGCCTGGCCAACATGGTGAAACCCCATCACTACTAAAAATACAAAAATTAGCCAGGCATAATGGCGGATGCCTGTAATCCCAGCTACTCAGGAGGCTGAGGCAGGAGAATCGCTTGAACGCAGGAGGTGGAGGTTGCAGTGAGATGAGATCACACCCTTGCACTCCAGCCTGGGCAACATGGTGAGACTCCATCACAAAATAAATACATTAATTAATTAATTAATTTAAACATTAAAAAAAAGAAAAAGATATTTAAAAATAGCTACTTAAACGTCTGTGATGAGACAGGTTAAGTGCCAGTTAGGTGGTACACATAGGCCAAGAAGGAGGCATGCATGACTGTGTGGTAGTTCACAGGCCTTTGGAAGTGCCTGTGGGCTGAGCTCCTCAGGCACTTTGTTTCCAGAGATGCCTGCCATGAAAATGCATGCTTTATTTAACAAATTAGGTTTAAAGCATCATCTAGATATAATCTGTCTTGAAATTTTGTGGGGTTTAAGAAGTGAGTAATATGGTAGGTCTATGGTTTCTGACCCACTGGAACTACCTATAAACCAAAAAAAGGTTAGTGTCTGCCAGCATGCAACATGAATTCTGGACTAAACAGAGGATATTCTTTTATGGTTGTACTAACATATTACTTACCCTCTCTGAATCTGTTTTAATATTAATAAAGTGAGAGGACTGACTATACAGCCATTCACTTATTTAGTGGATCTTTTAAATGTAAGACTACGTATCAGGATTAAATGATCTCTTCCTTAATTTCCCAGACTCCTTGGAACCTAAAATTCTAGATAAGGATATTTTGAGTATTGAGACCTGCAAAAGCAGATTACCTTCAAAACCACAAATTATTCTCTTTTAAACTTCATACAGGTGAGCTGGTCTTGATTAAATATTAAAAATGTGGTTTTTCTTAATAGGGAGAAGTGGAAGCCAAGGTTGAAGAATTAAAATTTGATCGTTACTCTGTATTTAGGCCTGGGTAAGTATAGTATTTATACTGAAGGAGAGTATGCCACTGTAGGTTAATCCCTAGATGCTAATTTTTCATTTGGAAAGGCTGACAACTGAAATATCTAAGATATGAAAGACATTGGCTAGAGGTGTATTGCTTCTCTGAAGGACATACCTTTTTGCTTAGAAAGAAAGGGTAGATGTTGGGGCCTGCTCCAGAATAGTCCAGAACTTCCTAGACAGCATTTGCTGCCTTCTTAAATCCTCTTCATGCACCAAATAAAACATTAAATCTACTCTATTAGTCTGCTCGGGTTGCCATAACAGGATACCACACAGGTTGGGTGGCTTAAACAACAGAAATGTATTTTCACACAGTCTGAAGATTGGAAGTCCAAGATCAAGGTGCCGTCAGGGTTGGTGTCTGGTGAGGCCTCTTTTCCTGGCTGACAGACAGCCCACCTTCTGGCAGTGTCCTCACATGGCCTTTCTTCTTTATGTATGCAGAGAGAGAGACCTCTGATGTCTCTTCCTCTTATGAGGACCCCAGTCCCATCACACTAGTCCTGTTCCAACCTTAAGACCTCATTTAACCTTAATTACTTCCCTTAGTGCCTTATCTTCAAATAGAGACACATTGGGGGTTAGGGCTTCAACATTAGAATTTTGAGGGGATATAGTTTGGTCCATAATGCCCACTGTGGTCTCAGTGCAATTTACCACCTCTTCCTCTGCTTTTCTTTCTTTTTTTTTTTATTTTTATTTTAGAGTTCTGTTATGTGATAGGCAAGAGTCTCGCCCAGGTGAATGGTTGGTTAGAAAGTTCTTTGGCTCCTTACCAGAATCTTGGGCTAGTGGGCAATCTGTGCCCTTGGTGACTGTGGTTAGAGCAATGCTGAACAATGTGGTGAGACCAAGCGACAAGCAGATGGAACTGCTGGAGAACAAGGCCATCCATGACCTGGGGAAAGCACATGACTCTCTCAAGCCATGACCACACAGGAGAAATGGTTGTTATTGTCAGTCTTAACATCCATCACCAAATCAGTAATTTCAGGGTCTAAAAAAAGTCCGCATATTTTAGCTTTATTGTTTTACTATCCTCAGGCATCCATTCCAATCAAGAAATGATGGTGCTCTGAATCAGTGGTTCAGAGCCTGGTTATACATATAGATCCTCAGCGAGCTTTGGAAAACTAAAGATGTTAGCCGTATCTCAAACTTGAATCAAAATTTCTGGGGTGTGAGCAGAATAATCTGTAATTTTCTTTGTTTATACTTCCCCTGATGCCACTGGTTGGGGGGCCTGCTTTGAAATGCTTGTCTGCAGAGTCACAGCAGCCGGGAAAACCTTGTGACCATGCAAATGAGCTCTGCTCTAAAATTGTTGACATTCACATCTCTGACTTACAAAAGTGCTAATTCCCTACGTGTAATTGTGTAAGTAAACATTGTGCCTTTACTACTTCTTTATGTAATAGAAATTATATACCTAAGCTTATATAATACATGGGGAGGATTAAATAAAGGAATAAAGATAAATTGACAACTCCTGGGTGCCTCTTAGATTGCTTGAAAATACCCATGTAGTAGTGGTAATATGCAGCATTTCAGCCTATGGGGTGATATAACAGCAGCTAATATTTACCAAATGCTTGCTAAGTACCAGTCTTTACATGTATTATCTGTGCTTTAAACCCCTTATAAACCATCCTTATAAAGTGATACTATCATGATCTTCATATCTTAGATGGGGAAATGAGATTCCTGTGGTTAAGTGCCTTGCTCAAGAGTCCAAAGCTGAAGAACTGAAGCAAAGAAATGGCAGAGTCAGGATTCTAACCCAGGTCTGCCTGATCCCACAGATTCCATAGATGGTGTTTTTAAGCACCCTGCAAGAGCACTCTGTTCCTGTGTATTTCCAGGTAGTTCCAGTTGATGGTTACTACGTGTTGTGGATGAACAAAATTGAAATATTTGGGTTTCTCCTTTGTTCCAGTGATTAATCACTAAATGTTCACATAGCCAGTAAAATTCTATGCCACCAAACTTTAAAGTGCGCTCATGCTGCTGCACTTTAAAAATTAAGGCAAAGGAAGATGCAGAAGGAAGGGTCAAAGCCAAGAGGCACACACATTGCTGATTTCCATCATGGAACAAAAGATGTTAGTGTAACGTAACATCTGCACCAGGGAAGCAAAGTGATTCGAGTGATTCAGTCAATTTTTCCAAGGCCCACTGTATGCCAAGTACATTTCAAGCTTCAGTATACACTGGAGGATAAAGGCCATTCCCTTTAATTTGTGGTGTATATCCTTAGAAGGGAGTAGACATTCCCAATGTCAGTCACCCAAAAAAGAGGCATATTTTAGGGCAGGGTGGAATCTTGAAATGTGAGCTTTAGAAGGAAATGAAATATCTTCTTCCTGCCAGGTGGGGTTCCCTGGGAGCTGAACTTGGAAGAGCCCAAGTGTGTAGTTTTGGTGGGGAGAAAGCATGAGCTGAGGATATTTTGAGGCCTCTGGGCTCCGAAAGCAGCTAAATCCAGTGACCTATTTTAAGTTATTCTCCTTATATTATTTCCTTACTCAAAAACCTTCGAGCAGGTTTCATTCAACATGTTATTCTGGTCTCAGTAGTGATGTGGGATAATGAGGAAGGGTCTGTGTTCACCTTTGGAGTAGAGAGAAAAGCAGCCCTCCCTGGAGCTCTGCATTGTGGTGAGATAACGAACTAAGGAACAAGACTCTGGCCCAATCGCTCCTCCACAATGGGTGTTAACTTGTTTTATTGACAGCACTGAATGGACTGGGTGTTCCATTTAGTACTAAGGGATTCAGGAAGTTTTCCACCAAATGTGACACAGACAGAAAAAATTTATGTTGGAAGGATGAAGGGAAAAGTTGGATGGGACCAGGTAATCAAAAGTGTTGAATTCATTAATTCATTCAGCAAATGCTTATTCAGTGCCTCCTATGTGCCACTGAACACACAGGCACTGGGGATGCATCCATGAGCAATGACTCCAACTCAAGACAGCCAGCAGCTATTCTGGCAATGTCCTAGATTGTAAGAAAACTTCAAAATTAATATTTGGGCTGGGCGCGGTGGATCACGCCTGTAATTTCAGGACTTTGGGAAGCCGAGGTGGATCACTTGAGGTCAAGAGTTCAAGACCAGCCTGACCAACATGCTGAAACCCTGTCACTACTAAAAATATAAAAATTAGCCAGGCATGGTGATGAGCGCCTGTAATCCCAGCTACTCAGGAGGCTGAGGCAGGAGAATCGCTTGAACCTGGGAGGTGGAGGTTGCAGTGGGACAGGATCGCACCTTTGCACTCCAGCCTGGGCGACCGAGCAAGACTCTGTCTCAAAGAAAAACGAAAACAAAAACAAAAACTAGTATTTAATGGATTCTGTCTTCTAGGAATTTACAATTAAGGGAGAGAAGTACATTTAGAAGTGCATTTAGCATTAATATAAGGCATCATTTTTACTCAGTGAATACATTCAGTATCTATTAATACTATGGGCCAGGCCACATATTATTTGCCAGAGAAATGAAAGTAAAGAGACATGGCCCTTACTTACCCTTATTGTGCAGTGCTGTGGGGTATCTCCAAAAAAGAAAGAAAAAAATCAAGTAAACAAATGATGGGTCTAAGAAACTAACAAGATACTCCTGAAATAATGGTGGAAACTATTTTAGAAAAGGCCTGAGGAAAGTGTTGTTGGTTGAGACCAAAGGGACTTAACCCATCTGTAGAGCATTCAATGATTAGCGGTAAACAAAAGGCTTAAGGGTGGGACCTAAGGTGAAGGGTTCCATTGGAAAGAGGCAGGATTATGCAGAGCCTGATAGGCCAATTAGATAAACTCTGCTAGAGCCTGGGGCACTCCGTCCTAAGAAAGAATTCTGGGCCAGGCAGTGGCTCACGGGCAGGTGATCACCTGAGGTCAGGAGTTCGAGACCAGCCTGACCAACATGGAGAAACCCAGTCTGTACTAAAAATTCAAAATCAGCCGGGCGTGGCAGCGCATGCCTGTAATCCCAGCTACTCAGGAGGCTGAGGCAGGAGAATTGCTTGAACCCGGGAGGTGGAGGTTGTGGTAACCCCGAGATCGTGCCATTGCACTCCATCCTGGGCAACAAGAGCGAAACTCCATCTTAAAAAAAAAAAAGTCTACGGTTTGAATAGATATTAAGAAAGGAAGAAAGGGAAGTGGCATGAGACAGGCAGGGGAACATTTGTATTCTTCCCCACACAGCAGCCAGAATTTTACTTTCTCAACACATCTGAGAGCATCACTCCCTGGCTTAAACAGTTCAACCATTTTCCATTGTTTAGGACAAAGTTAACACTTATGTCTGAGCACTTTACATGTATTATCTCGCTTTATCCTTACTGTAGTCCTGAGGTTAGTGCAGGGTTTTTTTTTTTTTTTAAGATGAAGTCTTGCCCTGTTGCCCAGGCTGGAGTGCAATGACACAATCTCGGCTCACTACAAGGTCAGCCTCCCGGGTCAAGCAGTTCTCCTGCCTCACCCTCCCAAGTAGCTGGGATTGCAGGCACGTGCCACCACACCCGGTTAATTTTTGCATTTTTAGTAGCAACAAGGTTTCACCATGTTGGCCAGGCTGGTCTCGAACTGCTGACCTCAGGTGATCTGCCCGCTTCAGCATCCCAAAGTGCTGGGACTACAGACATGAGCCACCGTGCCCGGCTCAAGTGCGGTTATTATCCTTGTTTTGTATTTGATGAAACTGAGGCAGAGAGAGGTGAAGTAACTTGCCCAAGATCGTAATTACAAAGTGACATGGGTAGGATTCAAACACAGAAGACTGCCTCTAGAGTTCACGTTCTCACTTAACCAAAGATTAAAATCCGTTTTGGGGGGTTTGACGCCTATCTGTCCCTGCAGTAGACCCACGCTGGCCCATGCAGTTCGTTCCCTCTCGCCAGTTGCACCCCCTCCAGGACCTGGAAGCCCAGAAACCAGCCGAGCCTTCAGCGTTTGGCCTCCTCCGCCACCAGAGGGCGTCATGGGCCGATCGCCCCTCCGCTAACCGCTCATCCCAGGAAAAAGGGGCGCACAGAGGACAGGATGCCAACAGCAAAACCGCTGCGACGTCTCTCTGCCTCGGGGCTCAGAGCAGCGGGCCGGGACCTCCCACTAACGCCTGCCGCAACCCAAGGAAGAGAGAAGTCACCTCCTGGGCTGCAACATTAACCGTCATCAGCGCGCCTCCTCATCGCGCACTGCGTCAACCCTGCGACGGGAGAAGGCGGAGCCCACGCTGTCGCCCCCGCCCCCACCTCACGTGACCCACACGGCGCCTCGAGGCCGGAAGCGCGCGCGCTCAGATGTTCCCGGCTATCTGCGAAGTTCCCGGAGACCCGATCCCGCCGCGGGCTCGCGCTTGTGCTCGCGCTAAGGCCGCTGCGCGCGCTCGTTGCCCATCCTGGTCCCCGCCCCTAGGCACGCCGGGCTCTCGGGGTACCACAGCCATGTGCTCGTTAGCGTCAGGCGCTACCGGTGGGTACCCTGGCCCCTCAGCACCCAGCTCGCCCGGCCCCAGGCCGTGCCGCTGTGGGGCCGGTGGAAGACCCTCCGGAACACGGGTCCGGCCCGGGCGGGGTTGGGGGCTCGCAGGGAGCACGGAGGAGGTGCTGAGTGAGGGCTGCGGGTGGACGGGGCGGGGGAGAGCCCATCCTCACTTGCTCCTCGAGCCCCCGGGCCGCACTGGTGTCCGAGGCCGATCTGATTCATGTGCGTGTGTTAGGCGGCCGGGGCGCTATGGAGGATGAGGAGGACCCGCCAGAACTGTCGGACAGCGGGGACGAGGCTGCCTGGGAGGATGAGGACGATGCTGATCTCCCCCACGACAAGCAACAGACCCCCTGCCTGTTCTGTAACAGGTTCGTCCACCTCAGCGCCTGGCCCCTGCCCTAGTGTGCCCAGGCGCGTGGGTCTGTGTGCCCAGGAACGACTTCGGGCAGGAGGCGAGCCAGAGTGGCCTGTCTTTGAATTCTGGAACACTGGTCTGGGGTGAGGGCTTGTGGAGAAGGAGGACCCTCAGTAGTAGAAAGTGGGAACCATGAACTGGAAGGCCGGTTGTACTACCAGCTTTTGACTAGTAGTGCATTGAATCTGTGGTTCCCTAATCTTGTCGCTTGAAACGCTGAAAAAACAACAACAAAATGATACTGAACTCTGCACCTGAATCCTTCTAAATCAGGGATGGGGTCTGGGAATATTCTGTTTTGTGAGAACAAGATCAGAAGTAACAGTGAAGTTACTAACGAGTTACTAAATGAGTAACAAATTTGGGAGCCACACTGAACTAGATAATCCCTACGGAGCCTTCCAGCTTTACCATGCTAATTATTTAACAAGTAGGGAGCTTCTCAGGTGAAACATTTCTGTTACATTTGAGCGGTTTACATAGCCTAAGAAGGAAGTTCACCTTCCTGAAGTAGGATTTTTCACTTGGAGAAAAAGAGACTGCAGTATCAATAATTTGCTCAAGGTCACAAAGCTGTGGGGTGCTTATTTCCAAACTCACATTCCTGCCACTTAAAATTCTGCCTATTAGTCTTGGGAAGCTTTGGCTGCTGTCCTAGGCAAATAGGCAGGAAAGAGGCCCGGCTGGCATTGGCCAGTGTTACTTTAATACTTTTTTTCAGTGTTCCCTGTATCTGGGCGTGGTGCTGATTGGTGGTGTGTTAGTGTTCTCATCTGTAGCCCCATTGGGTAGATAGAATGCCTGTATATATTCTAGTTGTCATACAGTATTTATTGAGCACCAGTGGTGCAGTGGCTGTGATAACCTCCATAAATACTTCAAATAACCTATCTTGGTAAACATTTGTTGAAAACTAATGCTCCACATGTGTTAGGAATATAGATAAGGTATGCAGCTTCTCTGCTGTGTATTCCTGTTTAAGTGTCCTTCAGATTTGCATGTCACATAATAAAGACGCTTGATCCTCACAGTGTCTATAATGCAAGTACGTCGGGAACACTACAAGATCACTTTTGAAATAAGACACTTTGGGAGTATGCCAGCTGTAAAATTACATTTTTTGCTTTATTTCTAAAAGCAGTTTGAGCTGTGCCAGTTCAAAGCCTCTGAAAGGAGAGTTGACACTTAGAGAAGAATCTCAAGTAGAGAAATTGTGTGACTTGAGAGAAACAGACTCTATCAAAGGGAACGCTCTTAAAAGCTTGTTGATAAAATCAGTGACATTATTTGACAAATAAATTCACCTTCATGTTTAAACGATAATTGGTTTTAGGTGTAAAATGGGACTCAGAAGTACTAATTCCCTTTAGAAATGCTGGGTTCCCTTCCTTTCAGATACAAGTCTGTTTTTTCTTAATTGGAAATAAAACTAGAAACCAGCAGAGTAAAAAAAAAAAAAAAAAAAAAGTGTGTATGTAGCATGAAATCAGTATTTAGACTTCTTGGGGGACTATTCCATGAAGGTATTGCTTAATTTTTCAGGTTATTCACATCTGCCGAAGAAACATTTTCACACTGTAAGTCTGAGCATCAATTTAATATTGACAGCATGGTTCATAAACATGGTGAGTGTTTTTTAGAATAAAGGCAATTTAAGTTGTGAAATTTGGCCAGGTATGGAGGCTCACACCTGTCATCCCAGCACTTTGGGAGGCTGAGGTGGGTGGTCACTTTAGGTCAGGAGTTCAAGACCAGCCTGGCCAACATGGTGAAACCCCATCTCTACTAAAATACAAAAGTTATCTGGGTGTGGTGATGCACACCTGTAATCCCAGCTACTCAGAAGACTGAGGCAGGTGAATTGCTTAAACACGGGAGGTGGAGGTAGCAGTGAGCTGAGATGGCATCACTGCACTGCAGCCTGGGTGACAGTGAGACTCTTCTCCAAAAAAAAAAAAAAAAGAAAAAGAAGGTTGTGAAATATAAGTTCAGATTTTATAGTTTTTCAGACCCTTTTCTGTATGAGTTTAATATGGCAAATCATACAGCAACATCTTATCTTGTGGAAATGGAGTTTTTTTGACAAGCAGTCCTTGAGAAAAGATGAATAAGTCACTCTTCTAGACAAGATTCACTATATTTAAGCTTATATTAGCTTTTCAACTAAAAACAAAAACAGATTTGGCATGTGATTACATTTTTACATTTTATGTGATTACATATTAGATTTAGGGAGAGCAAGTGTAGGTGTAGGACTTGGAAAAAGGAGGCAGTTCATTTGAAAAAAGACAATCAGCTCGAAGAATGACATGAACTTCACAGCCTATGAGACTGAGTTTTATACAAAGTTTGGTAGAGACTGGAACAAGTGATGAAGTTTAGGTTAATATGCGAAGTACTCAGGTGATGTTTCTATTGAAACTTTTATTTAAACACACTTGCCTTACGATTAAGGACTTCCACTTCTTTAAATGGATATAGAAGAGCTATACTACAATAAAATCAAATAGGCCAGGTGCGGTGGCTCACGCCTGTGATTCCAGCACTTTGGGAGGCCGAGGTGGGTGGATTACAAAGTCAGGGGATCGAGACCATCCTGGCTAACCCAGTGAAACCCCTACTCTACTAAAAATTCAAAAAATTAGCCAGGCATGGTGGCACGTGCCTGTAGTCCCAACTACTTGGGAGGCTGAGGCAGGAGAATCACTTGAACCCGGGAGGCAGAGGTTGCAGTGAGCTGAGATCATGCCACTGCACTCCAGCCTGGGCGACAGACTGAGACTCCGTCTCACAAAAAAAAAAAAAAAAAAAAAAAATACAGAATAGGTGTTTTGGTCCCTATATTTGTTGACAACTAAGAAGGGACATTATTGAAGAATAGCAAATACAGATGTTTCAGTGTCAGATAAATATGTGGTATCACATGTTCATAAATCATAAATTCAAGTGCAAGTACTTTTGTAAGGCATAAATGACAGCCTCATTGTTTAATGCTTTTTGTTTTTGTTTTTGTTTTTTCTGAGACGGAGTCTCGCTCTTGTTGCCCAGGCTGGAGTGCAATGGCGTGATCTCGGCTCACCGCAACCTCCGCGTCCTGGGTTCAAGTGATTCTTCTCCCTCAGCCTCCCGTGTAGTTGGGATTATAGGCATGCTCCACCACACTGGCTAATTTTGTATTTTTAGTAAAGACAGGGTTTCTCCATGTTGGTCAGGCTAGTCTCAAACTCCCGACCTCAGGTGATCCACCCGTCTTGGCCTCCCAAAGTGCTGGGATTACAGGTATGAGCCACTGTGCCCAGCCTTAACGTTTTTAATGTTGCATTTCTAAAGTATTAGAATCATACTTGAGATAGAATTATGTTTTGTTTTGGTTTTTTTTTTTTCACTTACCAATATAGGGGATTTGTATACTATTAAAGCTTTCTCATAACAACAGTTTTATGACAAATAATTGGTTGGTTGGATATATTACTGCTTTCCTTTGTTTTAAATGCTGCTTAATTTCTGGAAAGATATGAGAACCAGATAACAAGCCTTATTGGGTTTGCATCATTTAACTTCATGTAGAAGCTAGTATACACCATGTCCTGGCAAAATTATAATTTGATACACACCATAAAAATTAGGGATTTAAAACTTTCAGCTCTGATATCAATTGCCAAATAGTTGGTAAAATGTCGGACCTAATTTTCCAGATTTGTGTTCTGACAAAGGAGGAGCAGAATTTTAAAAATCAATTTCCCATCCTTTTAGAAATACTACAAAAACTTTAATTTGTCTTCTATGGCTGCTTCTCAATACAGAAGTATTGTCGTATTACTACTTCTAATTCTTAATAAAATTCAAAATATAAGTAGTAATTTAGAGGTCAGAAGTATTTTATTGTTTAATCAGAGAAGTCTTTATAGAACGGGTCAGTTAAACAAAACTCCTTATGTTAAAATAGGTGAATTATCTTTTTTCCCCCTTTAGGACTTGAATTTTATGGATACATTAAGCTAATAAATTTTATTAGACTTAAGGTAAGTTGACAGCTTAATTTACAATTTTGTTTAGAAATTAAAGAAATGCTACAGTGACTGTCAGTGTACTGATTATTTAAAAGAATATGAGGAACTGCATTAAATTCGGTCCTCATTATATTGGGGAATCATGGACATTAGGAACTAGCACAGCAGAAAGCACCATGTAAGTGTCTACCATAACTAACAAATACTATTTTCACTGCGTCTAAGAGATGAATCCGTGTATGTGAAAAAGTAATTCAGTGTCAGATAAAGGGAAATACTGATGGACAGGATCTGTAAAATCAGAAATAATTTCTAATGTGATTTTAAGTATTTTGATTGCTCTTTTTTCTGTTTTTTTCAAATACTTTGTGTTTTTTTTGTCCTACTTAAATGAATGTTTAATGACATGACAACACTTTCCCCAAATCCAAACAGTAAAAAAAACTCTGCATTGAAACTACTGATTAAGCAATCATCCAGCAAGTTAATGAAATGACAGGCATGTACAGACTTTTTAGAGACATACTGATTTTGTGTAATGCAAACATAATTTCCTTTGTTTAATTCTATAGTTTTTACTAAGGAGATTTTGTGATTAATGAAAAAAACATGAAATTAATTTTATATCCAGAATCCTACAGTTGAGTACATGAATTCCATATACAACCCAGTGCCTTGGGAGAAAGAAGAATATTTGAAGCCAGTATTAGAAGATGACCTTTTACTTCAATTTGGTAAGATGAACATAAGTGTATCTACTTTAATTAACATAAGGCCATTTGTTATGGCAAAATGGAGGTAAAGTGTTTTAGGAAAAGACATGCTTTTTAAAATTCTCTAAATGCCTCATCACATAGTTGGTTTCAATAGAAAAGTTAAGTTGCTTAAAAACTAATAGTCGGCCAGGCGCGGTGGCTTATGCCTGTAATCCCAGCACTTTGGGAGGCTATGGGCAGATCACGAGGTCAGGAGATCGAGACCATCCTTGCTAACACAGTGAGACCCCATCTTTACTAAAAATACAAAAAGTTAGCCGGGCATGGTGGCGGGCACCTGTAGTCCCAGCTACTGGGAGGCTGAGGCAGGAGAATCTCTTGAACCTGGGATACAGGTGACAGAGCAAGACTCTGTCTAAAAAAACCAAATACTCTGTGATCAAAGGATTGTCTGTTTTTGCCTTTAATTTCTTCATTTATTTTGGAGCTCTTATGTGAGGTTTATACACATTTATAATTGTTATATTTTACTGAAATATTGGCCAACTTTTGCAGTAATTCTTCTCTGCCTGAAAGAAGTATCCAGGTGATTTGAACATCCTGAGACAGAAGGTAGACGTGGAAATTTGTCTTTCTGAATATGGTTTAGGCCTTTGAATTCTAGCAAATTGTAGTTAGGAATCTTAATATTAACTAAATCCTTTCTCTTTTTCAAATCTCTAAGTTTAATCTTTAATATATAATTATCTGCATATTCTTAAAATTAAAAAGTTTTTATTATGACAATTATTATTGTAGCAGAAAGCAAAACAGAAACTGACCAGTTTGAAGAATTTTGAAATCAAAATACAAAATGAGGTTTGTAGTAGGAAGTAGAAAACACAGTATACCAGCCTTATATAATTTGGAAATATTTTGTTGTGTTCATTAATTTTTGGTGAATTAGATAGTGAATGAATGCAGTTTTTAAACCTCAGTGACTCAATATTCTACCAGAGTGATTAGAAGTTAGTGACACCCTACACTGCTTTTATAACAAGAATTCAACTTAGGCTGTAGTCTCTTATAGTATTAGGCATTCGTTAGGCTTAGCTGTTTTGTCCTAACTCTGAAGAAGTGTCTTCACAACTGAAAAATGAATAGGAATGTTTACAAAGTCACATTTCTTCCAGTGCTATCCTGAGGGGAAAAGGTAATATTTGCACTACTTCCTGCCTTAAGTTGATCTGAAAGTTAGACCAGTAAATGGACATGGATTTTGTGAAATTCACAAACTACATATATTAACTTATCTTTGCAGAGAAGTGAAATTAAAATTAAATATAGTGAAATTAAAATTAAATCAATAATTTAAAAATACTAGGAATTAGGATATTTAATACTATCAGCAATAAGACTTTAGTGTATAGATTTCATTCCACCTTGCCCAGGATGAAAAATTAGTGTGTAGAATTCTTTGCACACTGTCCTTAGGAATGTTTTTTTTTCCTCCAGTTTTATTCAGGTATAATTGATAAGTGAAAATTTTGTACATTTCAAGTATACAATATGACGATTTGATTTGCATATACTTTGTGAAGTGATTACTGTAACCAAGCTGATTAACATCATCACCTCACATTCCATTTTTTATTTTTGTGTGGAGAACAGCTAAGATCTACTGTCTGCAAATTTCAAGTATACAGTGTGGCATTTTTAACTATAGTCACTTTACCATAGGCAGATGCCCATAACTTACTCGTATTGTAGCTGAAAGTGTGTACACTTTGACCAACATCTCCTCATTTCCACCACCATTTCACTCTCTGCTTCTGTGAGTTTTTTTTATAATTCCACACAAAAGTGAGATCACACAGTGTTTGTCTGTTTGTGTCTGTCTTGTTTTGCTTCACATAATGTCCTCCACGTTCATTCATATTGTCATATATGGCAGGATTTCCCTTAAGCAATATCTGAATTTAATACCTGCTACAATAAGGACACAGGCTAGGAGGTGGCTTTGTGTAATGGCAAGAACATGGGCTGGGAATGCAGGTGTGAGTTTAAATCTTAGTTCTTCCATAAACAGATATATAACTTTGGGATAGTCACTTAATTTCTCTGAAATTTATTTTTTCCATGCCTCAAATAGGGATAAATACATCTTTACTGTGTTTTGAGAATAAAACGAGATGTAATGATGTACTTGAAAGATACCTGCTGATCAATAAATACTAGGTTTTTTCTTTCTACTTTTTTCTTCCTGGATTTGGTTGAGTATAATTAATATTTAAATATATGTTCAGTTGAGCCAGCTAATGAAAAACTTAGACTAACAGCATGCTCTTTGAATTCAAACTGAAATAGTTTAGATGATAAATATTTATTATTATTATTTTTAAGACTGAGTCTCACTGTATTCCCCGGGTTGGAGTACAGTGGTGCAATCTCAGCTCACTGCAACCTCCACTTCTGAGGTTCAAGCAATTCTCCTGCCTCAGTCTCCCAAGTAGCTGGGACTACAGGCCTGCACCACCAGGCCTGGCTAATTTTTTGTATTTTTTTTTTTTTTTTTTTTTTTAGTAGAGACAAGGTTTCACCAGATTGGCCAGGCTGGTCTTGATCACTGTTGGCCTCAAGTGATCTGCCTGCCTCGGCCTTGCAAAATGCTGGGATTATAGGCGTAAGCCACTGTGCAAAGCCAAGATGATTAATATTCAATTAAAAGTACTTTCACTAATCTTTCTCAATTGGCCACATAGTAGAAACTTAGGGCATATTTATTCCTAACATATTTATACTTGTTTTGTTGTTATAAGATGGCCTGATGATAATGTCCATTTATTTCTTTAGATGTGGAAGATCTTTATGAACCGGTGTCAGTACCCTTCTCATACCCCAATGGACTCAGTGAAAATACATCTGTTGTTGAAAAATTGAAACGTATGGAAGCCAGGGCACTGTCTGCTGAAGCCGAATTGGCTAGAGCACGTGAGGATCTGCAGAAAATGAAGTAATTTATCAATCTTGCAAAATTAATTGTTTAGATCTCCAAAATAATACAACCAATGGCAAAGTAGAATATAGAACATTTCATATACTGGAAAGTACAATGTAGATATTTTATCTTCATACAGTTAAAGATATGTAGCATTTTTATACATTATGGATATCGTTAATTAATATAAAGTCTTATGGTTTTACCTATTCTGATATGTTCTGACAAATGTCCTCATGAATGTTTTTGTTTTTTATTGCCTTCCTTTCAGTTTTCCTGTTTGCAGTTGATTTCTCCATTTTACTTTTTCTATCTTAGTTTTTTAAAGTGGAAGGATTAATCTTTTTGAGGTTTGAGGAAAATACAGGGTTGAAGTTTTTATTTTTAAAGAATCAAAATGTAGGCTGCAGTGGCTCACATCTGTAATCTCAGCACTTTGGGAGGCCAAGGTGGGTGGATCATGAGGTCAGGAGTTTGAGACCAGTCTGGCCAACATGGTGAAACCCCATCTCTACTAAAAATACAAAAATTAGCTGGGGTGTGGTGGTGCATGCCTATAATCCCAGCTACTTGGGAGGCTGAGACGGAAGAATTGCTTGAATCCGGGAAGTGGAGGTTACAGTGAGCCGAGATCATGCCACTGTACTCCAACCTGGGCAACAGAGCAAGACTTTGTCTTGTGTGGGGGGGGTGGGTGTGGGAAGAATCAAAATGTAATTATGGTATAGTATGAACCCAGAAAACCAGATACACGGTGACAGTTTTTTCCAGTGAATAAATTAGCATTGTACTGGTGTAGTACTTTTCAAAGTTTAATGTGCATAGGAATCAATTGGGATCCTGTTAAAATGTAAATTCTGATTCAGGAGATTGAGAACAGGGCCTGAGATTCTGCGTTTCTAACAAGTATACCTCACAGGCCTTCCTGTTGGATTTGTAAGCTGTTTGCTGTTGCCTGAGTACCTATTTGATGATTTGCCAAAATGTATGTTCAGCGGGAAAGATAGTAGAACCAATTGTAGTTCCTCTTCTCCGTTTCAGAATTTTTATGCTAGGTAACCAAGCAACCAACACCAACTTTACCTTTTGCCCCTTTGGACTTGTCCCTTTTGTATACCTTATGGATTCCTAATATGTCATGATCTGAGAGGGATCTGAGTTTTAGAGCTGGAGTGGTTGGTGTTGGTGTATATAAATAATTATCTATTTGGGTCTACTTTCTGCTTATATAACACTCCCAAGAAATAATATGGTTTTAAAGAATATTAATAGAGCTGAAATACACAACATTGATCCAGTTGCTAAAAAAGGATTTTAACCCAATAGAAATAATAGAGGATAATAAAAGTAATATGCTTATTTTGTTCAGTTGAAAGACATAAAGAGGATAATCTGCAGTTGGCATTGCTTTTGTGGTTTGTAGAAGGAGTGCATAAAATTGTTTTTGAATATTGCCGTTGCTTCAGATCCAGCAGGGGGAGCTTTCAGTTGTTCAAGGTAGAATGTGATTTAGAAGGCTCATCACACTGTACTGCCTCCTCTTTCCTCTTCTTCAACCTCTAGCCTTTCCTTTATTCATGGTCCAATAAACCTGTCTCAAGGGTGTATTTCAAATTGATTACAGACAATTTGCTCAGGATTTTGTGATGAACGCAGATGTCAGAACCTGCTCGTCATCTACTAGTATCATTGCGGACCTCCAGGAGGATGAGGACGGTGTTTATTTCAGCTCATACGGGCATTATGGGATACATGAAGAAATGCTAAAGGTTAGAAAAGAACACAAATGTGCCAAATCCATACTAAAGGAAAAATAGAACAGGTTCTTTCTTAATATATATGTACACTGTAGGAGACCTCCTTTTTTTGGGTGGGGAGAACTGCTTTTTAAACACCTCTTTGGTGCTTGATAGCTCATCTTGGGTTGAAAATATTACAAGACTGGGCACGGTGGCACATGCCTGTAATACCAGCACTTTGGGAGCCCAAGGCAAGAGGACTGCTTGATTCCAGGAGTTCGAGACCAGCCTGGGCAATGTAGTGAGACCCTGTCTACCAAAAAAAAAAAAAAGGAAAGAAGAAGAAAAGATTACAGAGGCATCAGTCATTTGTAGATTCCATTTAAAATCATTATTAATCTTTTTATGAAATCACTTTTTCCTTAAAATATTGGAAAAACTTGGCAATTTTAGTCTTCTCAAAGGCAACTATTAAATAGGAACAATTAGATGGATTAAATTATATATTTACCTTTTAATATATATAGGAAATGATTAATTTCAGTGTTATAAATAGCCATACTGACTTTTGTTTGGGCCAATAATAATTCTTTGATATAAAGTTTAATTATAAATCTCACAATTATTATGGTAACTTTTTTACCATTGAAATCATTGACATACAGGAGTATTTCCTGAATTGGTCAAATTAGATACAGTCATGCACTGCATACTAATGTTTCAGTCAATCAGACTGATGTGATGGTGCCGCCATGAGACTATAATGCCATATTTTTACTGTACCTTTTCTATGTTTAGATATGCTTAGACACAAAAATACCATTGTGTTATAGTTGCCTACAGTATTCAGTACAGTGACATGCTGTACAGGTTTGTAGCCTAGGAGTAATAGGCTATCTTACAGAGCCTAGGTGTGTAGTAGGCTATATACCATCTCCATTTGTGAAGTATGCTCTGTGATGTTCACACAACACATTTCTCAGAAGTATCCCTAGCATTAAGCAACACGTGACTGTATTTAAATCTGGCTGGTTTTAATTTTTATAACGGTAATATCCATGTAAAATAAAAGTTGATTTCTAGCTATACTTTATAATTATACATTTTATTAAGTATTATAGATTGTAAAGTAGGAAGATGTAATTTTTAGTTCAGTGAAATTTAGAATATCTACGTAGAGTAAAATAAATGTTGGAACGTAAACATTGAAAGTTTAGATGTTTATCTCTGAATTTTAGATGCCACCGTTACCTATTCTTAAAACCAACAAACAAAATATCCCTTTCTAAATCCTTCCTCCAGAGATTGTTTTATTTTATGGTTTCCCTGAAGCACAGGCATTTAAGCTAACCAGGGATATTTGATAACATGTATATATTTTGTTGATTCGGTTTTGCCGGATCACAGAATAGAAGTTTGGTAATTGATAATTGTACTTATGTGGGGTCTTTTAAAACATTGTCATGTCATTACTAATTACATGTCGTGGTTGTGCTTTTCGTTGTCACTTGGGTAATGGCATAGCATTATAAATAATAGATACGTTATTATAAGTAATACATTATTTTGAGTCTCAGTGAATTCGTTGAAAAGAAATTGACTTGCTTCATTTTCTTTATTAATTTTTTTATGTTTAGAATATTTTCTTTAAAGAAGTTTATCTAGAGCCATGTTTGTCATTTTAAATCATCCCATTAAATACCATAAACCTTTCATTCCTTTGGTATGGAAATTGTGTTGGGCTTTTCAGACAGGTTAAAGGTTACTGAAACTTTCAGTAGAGTGTTGAGGGTTGTGAGTACAATCATCAGGGAAATTTAGTTTAAGTCCTGACCATTTACAAATCTTTATCCTGGACACTTGTATCTATATGTCAGTAACCATAAGATTTCACACCTGGTCTGGTACCTTTAACTCCTTTCGATGTACATATAGATTTAAGAAGTTCCAACTTGAAGTTTCCAGTGTCACCTTTTCCCTTTGAGAGAATCACTTAAATATCATTCTGTGTGCCCTAGCTTCCTTTAGTTCTTGTGCAGTGTAATATCCTCCCCTTGGAAATGATTCTATTAAATGTCTATAGGACATATGGATAGTTGATTCAAAAAGAACTGTTTATACATTTGCATTTTGCCAAGTTATGTGCTGTGAATGAATGGGAAGCATGCCTTATATCACAGCTTTATTTCTCGTTTCTTATCAGAATGATTCTTAGCACACATAAACTGTTCAAGGTATATTACCACTAGAATCTTACCTAATTTTTGTAACTCATTTAAAATTGAGAAATCATATTTGCAGGACATATTTTTGTGGTTGGAATCGGCCTTGTTTTTAGAGAGTATAATTCGGGTTTTTTGTTGCTTGGCTTCATGTCTTTTCATGACACTATTTTTGGTACATGTTTTGATTATAATTTTTAAAAAAATAGCTTGTGATCTTATTTCTTTAGATGAGATGAAGATACCTTTCTTGAATTACAGAGATATAATTGATAGCGGGATAAATTACATGAACTTTCAAAATTCCTTGCCACTTTATCTTTTTGAAGAAGAGTCATCATTGACTACTACTGTAAATCCGAAATGCATCAGTCTTCTTTAAGATCAACATTATTCATTCTGTTGTACATTTATCACAGATCATAGTGCCCTTTAGTAAAGTGAAATTTTAGTAATTTTTCTTTGCTGCATTCTCTTTATTGTATCTGCACCTGTCTCATGGACTGCCAAGTGAGCACTACCACCTTTATGAGCTTGTAAATTAAAAACATACTGTTGCTTATATATGTAAAATTTATAGTATATAACTTTTTTCTTTACCTTCATTCTTTATATTTGCAGGAATAATTTCTTGATATCTTACTAGTCTTAAAATATTATCTTGCTCCTAAGTATTGGAGCAGTAATTATTTTATTTTATTTTTCTTAGTTTCAAGGTTGATATAAAAATTTTTTTAAATTTCTGTTTATTGTTGTTTTGTATTGACATGTTAGCCTTTGTTAGAATAAATTTTTAGAAATGGTTATAAAGGCTACTCTTTTGTTTGCTTACATTTTCTTATTTATTGGATTTTTTTTTTTTTTTTCAAAAATTCAGTGACTAAATTGAAGCTCTGCTATATACAAGGCACTATGTTTTGTATACTTTGGATTTCATTACACCAGCATGAGCATACAAACAAAAACAAATGAATATATTGAAAGAGCCAGAATGAAAGATTGTAATTTAGTTGAGTAGCAGTGCATGGCGTTAGGACAGCAGTTGGAATTCTGTTGATTAAGTGGAAGTAGTGGTGAGGCAGTATGATTTGTGAGAGCTTTCTGAGTGACTGCATTCCTGACTGATGTTGACCCTCTGTAAGTTTTGTTGTTTCTGCAAAAATCACTGGTTATAGTATCAGAGGAGTATAAAATTTGTAAACATGTATGAAATGGTATGCTTTGAAAAAAGTTTTAAAATTAGATGATTAGTTTATATATACATTTATTTATCTTAGTAATTCTTAAAGTAACTTCAGGAGAAGATTTAATAAGCCTAATTTTAAAATTTTTTTGTAAAGTAGTGAGAAGTAATCAGAAAACATGTAATTAATTGTGGACAATTCCCTTTTTAGGTCTAGTCTAGTACTTAAGTAAAACAACTTGCCCTTTAAGATCTCCTTTTATGCTTTAAAAAAAGTCTCAATTGGCATAAAAATGTTTTGGGGGTATGATTTGTATAAAATTTTGATATTGTAGCAATTGGTGTAATATTTTCTTTTCACCCTGATGTGAAACTTAAAACTAGAATTCCCATTCTGTGATACTTATTTTTATCACAGTCATGTTGTACTAACTTGACAGCAGAGCCCCTAACTGCTTAATTTGCAGTCAGTATGTGTTTCATCCTAGGGAATCAACTCTATTCATGAACCAGCATAAATGTTAGAGTTACGTGCTTGCCTTGGTCACAAGGTTATATGAGACTCCAGAGTGTAGGAACCTTATAATGTGGGCTGCAGGGCTCAAATGATTTACTTTTAGGCTTACAGGCTTTTAAACATCGTTTCCTACTACAGAAATTTTTACAAACAAAACAGGAATGTAAATCAGATAGGTGCTGATCAATGACTTTCTTTGAAAAACGTATCCAGTTTAGTGTAATTTTTCGTATGTAGCTGCAACGTTTGCATTTATTTATTTTTATCTCCTTTCTTCTTTTGTTTTTGTTTTTGAGATGGAATTTTTGCTCTTGTGGCCCAGGCTGGAGTGCAATGGTGCAATCTCAGCTCACCGCAACCTCCGCCTCCCGGTTCAAGCAATTCTCTCCCTCAGCCTCCTCAGTAGCTGGGATTACAGGCATGCGCCACCACACCTGGCTAATTTTGTATTTTTCGTAGAGACAGGGTTACTCCATGTTGGTCAGGCTGGTCTCAAACTCCTGGCCTCAGGTGATCTACCCACCTCAGCCTCCCAAAGTGCTGGGATGACAGGCGTGAGCCTCCGAACCCAGCCCCTTACTTTTATTTCTATTTTTTTTGGAGATAGGGTCTTACTTTGTTGCCCAGCCTGATCTCAGACTCCTAGCTTCAAGTGAGTATTCCAGGCGTGAGCCACTGCACTTGGCTTCTCCCTTATTTTAATATAGCTGTAATGCCGAGAATCAGGCTGTAGTTTCCAGGCCCTGTTGAAAAGAGAAAACATATTCATCTTTTATTGGCTTCAGTTACACTCTAAGTCTTATGGTGATAATGCACATAAAGAGAAAAATGTACACATTTTTAAGAACTTGGGTCTTATTTGAGTTTCAGTCTTCGTAAAATATTTTCTTTGTGTGTTGTTGCTATTTCTATTCTTTTTTGTTTTCTTAGGAAAAAAAAATAAGCTTGGTATCCCAGGTATAAAAGCTGCTATGGAAACTAGCAATGTGTGATAAAATGGCAAATATCGCCCTTAAAAAATTTATTTGTTTGGACTGCCCTATAAACACAGCGTTTTCATCTCTCCACCCTAGGACAAAATACGAACAGAAAGCTACCGAGATTTCATATACCAGAATCCACATATCTTCAAAGACAAGGTAAGTAGCATAGGTTATAGAATTATACATTTCATGTTGTTCTTGGGCAGTAGAAACCCTCTGTTGGGTCATCATTGTGATAGCAATTGATTTAACACCTTCTGTCTTTATTTCATGGGAGACTTTTATGATGCTGCTCTGTGGTGCAGAGTACTGATAACAGAAATGCTGATTGCTGCTGTCATTCAATATGCTCTTTTTAAAAATTGAAAGTTATTAATTATAATGACATAGCTTAGTTATAATGACATAGCTTAGTTACATTTTGCTTATTCATATAATTTTGCTTAAACCATATTTTTTGTTTATAGTTATTCCTATGAATTTTAAATGTATCAGATAAGCACCATGTCATAGCACACTTTTAATTATTACTCTAGTTTGTGTTCAGTAATGGAAAATTAATGAGTTTAAGAACATTAAGAAGTAGGGTTCACTATTGTAATATAGTACTTATTTTATATGCTTTCTTTTAATACTTTACCCCATTAAGAGATACTTTGTATTTTACAATTAGTTTTAATATTGGCTTAAGTTATTTAAAAAATGATCTTATACTCTGTGTGTGCATGTGCCTGAGTGTTTGAAATTTGTGTTTTTTGGCTTTTCTTCCTTACACATTTTGTTTTTTCATTTTTTCTTTACTCTATTTTCCCTCTCTCTTTTCCCCTCTGCCTTTTCCTCCCTCTCTACATTGGCATGGTTACTTAAAAGTTCAGATTTTCTGTTTGTTCTTCCTGATGGGAAATTAATCCCCTAATTTAATCAGGAATATTATGATCTCTGCCGTTTACATACCTTTCCTTGGGGATTTTTTCCCACTCTTTTTACTTTGAGAACATGTATGTTGATAATGTATCAGATTCTTATAATTCGGCTTTCATCTCTCTAAGATTATTTCATGGGCTTTACATGATATGGCAACAGTAACAACCTTTATGTTTTAAAAATCCTTTTTCCTGATTTTTGTATTGTTTGGAATATAATCTGGATTGACTTTTCATTTTCCATACCTCTTTTTTAAGAGCAGTGTTTCACTTGTGAGTTGGCTGAATTGGACAGAATTTATATGGTGCTCTGATCTTTTTGGACAAAGCATTGCACCTCATAAAAAGTTTATAATTGTTTGTTTGTGCTGATTCCCACCAGAGACAAATAAATGATTTCATTTAAAAGTTATAGTTGATCAGTTTTTTATATTTAAGTTTTTTGTATGCTTTTTATATGTTACTATAGTGGAGATTTTCATAGTTGTTTTTTTTTTTTTTTTTTTTTTTTTTTTTTTAGACGGAATCTTACTCTGTCACCCAGGCTGGAGTGCAGTGGCGCGATTTCGGCTCACTGCAACCTCTGCCTCCCGGGTTCAAGTGATTCTCCTTCATCAGCCTCCCCAGTAGCTAGGACTACAGGCACGCGACACCACGCCCAGCTAATTTTTGTATTTTTAATAGAGATGGGGTTTCACCATGTTGGTTAGGATGGTCTTGATCTCTTGACCTTGTGATCCGCCTGCCTTGGCCTCCCAAAGTGCTGGGATTACAGGCGTGAGCCACTGCACCCGGCCCTTCATAGTTTTTATATTTGCAAAACAAGTGCTGGAAAGTTTATTTAATGTTTGTCTAAAAACCACTTTGTTTCCAGTGAAGCAAATTATGTTACTGTTAACGACATTGCTTTATATTTCTAGTTAGATTATGCCCAGATTTTTATTTTATTTTTTCCTTAATATGCAAATATGAGAATCACTAATCCTGGCTAGTCTGGAACCAGTTATATAATTCTGGGCAAGTGGTGAATCTCTTTGGGCCTAACCTGTAAGGTGATTGTAAAAATTCCTTCTGGTAAATTCTGTGGGTTTTGTTATGGTGAAAGCATCATCATTGCCTTTCTTTGAGCCATCTTCTCTTAATACTTGATGATAGGAATACCAGAGGAGCTTGTTAAGAAAGTAAATTAGAATGTTCCTTCAGTATGCTTCTGAATGGAGTTGTCTTATAATAGGTAAGTAAATACTGAAAAGGCTCAAGTATTAGTAATCATAAGATTAATCATCAAGATATTAAATATTGTTATTAAAATTTTTTTCCTTCCCTTCTCTCTCCATCCCTTCCCAGCCTCCTTTTCTTCCTTCTTTTCTTAATATTGTTTCAATTCACAAAGCTCCTGTGGAGGCCATATGGTTTCTCAGATTAATTTAACTTTAGGTGGTATTTAATCGTGTTGTCACCCACTCATAATTAATTTCTGTTTGTAGTTTATTGAAGAAATTCCCAGTTAGGTGCCTTCTTTATGCTTCTGGTTGTTATCTACAGTTACAATTCATTCAGTTTTTTAAGGAAAAAAATGAATCATATTTCCTCATCATTTTATAAAATAATGTTCATTTTATTTCTACCTCTTTGATTCTATCAAATTTTAGCTTATCTGCCTGATCACCTAATTCTAAGCTAGTGTAATAAATAACTAACATACAATGAAAAATACAGACTTTAGAAGCAGGTTAACCTGTGTTTGAATGCAGGCCGTACAATTTACCAGCTATGTGACCTTTGACCTGTTTCTTTGCCACTCTGAAGCTCACATTCATCATTTGTAGAATGAGGATTAAATAAGGATTTCATACACATATGCATATATGCATTTGTATATACATTATATCTGAATGTGTATATGGATAGTCTTACAAAAAAACACATACTCTAATTGGAGTATACTAAACATACCCTTCTATACTTTCCTCACTCAGCTTTTCTTGGAGAAATTCCTTACTATCTTTTTACCCGCATGTTTTTTCTTTTGGTAAAATAAACATGATATGAAATTTGCCATCTTAGCTATCCTTAAGTGTATAGATCAGTGGTATTAAATACATTTATAATGTCATGCAGCCATCACCACTTCCATCTCCAGAACTCTTCATCTTGTAAAACTGGAACTATTCTCATTAAACCGTTAATTCCCCTTTCTCCCTTCTTCCCAGCCCTTGGCAATCGCTATTCTACTTTCTGTCTCTATGATTTTGACTACTCATATACATCATATATGTGGAATCTTACAGTACAGTCGTTCCCTCAGTATCTGTGAGGGGTTGGTTCCAGGACACTCTGTGGATACCAGCATCCACAAATGCTCATTTACCTGATATAAAATGGTGTAGTGTTTGCATATAACCCATGCACATCTTCCTGTATACTTTAAATCATCTCCAGATTACTTATAATACCTAATACAATGTAAGTGCTATATAAATAGTTGTTATACTGTATTGTTTAGGGGACAATGACAAGAGAAAGAAGACTTCGTGTTCAGTACAGATGCAATTTTTTTTTTACCAGAATGTTTTCGATTAGCAGTTGCTTGACTCCCTGGATGGGGAATCCAGGGATACAAAGGGCTGACTGTATTTCCTTTTGTAACCAGCTTATTGCACTTAGCATAATGTCTTCAAGGTTTGACCTTGTTGTAGCAAATGTCAGAATTTTTTTCGTCTTTAAGGCTCAATAATCCATTGTATGTGTGTACAACATTTTGCTTATTCATTCATTCATCTGTCCGGATATTTGGGTTACTTCTATATTAAAGCTATTGTGAATATTGCTGCTATTAACATAGGTATACAGATATCTGTTAGAGGCCCTGCTTTTAATTCTTTTGGGTATATACCCAGAAATGAAGTTCCTGAGTCACATAGTAATTTCATTTTTAATTCCTTGAGGAAGCACCGTGCTGTTTTTCACAGTGGGTGTACCATTTTGTATTCCCACCAGCAGTGCACAGGGCTTCCAATTTCTCCATATCCTTAGCAGTACTTGTTGTTTTCTAGTTTTTTGATAATAGCTGTCCTCGTTGGTGTGAGGTGATATTTGTTTTGATTTGTATTTTTCTAATTATTAGTGATTTTGAGCATGTTTTCATTAATATTCTTTTAATGGTTCATATATCTAATGTAAGAACATCCATAAGTTGTTTCAGTTTTTATATTAGAAACTGCTTCATATAAACTATTAAAAATATTTTTATATATATGGGAGTACAATTATAAGGTAATTTTTTAGCACTGGACCCCCTAGGTCATAAAGGGTATATACCGTGAATGGTGTTACCAGTTGTGCTGCCAGCTTGTCTTTGGTACACAGCAAGGGAGCGTTGATCTTCCCAGACACTGTCACCAAAGCACTTTTAGCAAACTTCTAAATTCCACACGAATCTTTTGTTTGATTTTTTAGTTTTGTAAATGTTTTATTTTAATGAGAGTTTCTAGAAACTTATTACACACTGTTCTATTGTATATATTTTCCTTTTTGCCATACAGTATTTCAAGTTGAGGTACTATAACTGTACTAGATACATATATACTATATAGTATACTGTTTTCTTGCTATGTTGGTTAATACATTTTATTTGGAACTTTTAAAAAAATTCTTTTTGTTTGCAGTGATGTGTATCAATTGCATGTTAAAATAAAATTCTTAATGTTTATAAAAGTATGTTAAAATGTACTGACTCACCCAGACAGGCCATGTGTTCAAGAACAGTCAAATTCCCACTGAAGCCATCTGGATGTAGGATAGGAAGCACAAAGTAGTAACCTTTCAACAACTTTATTTCTTCAGTGGATATCAAGCTGTTTAGATTATCTGTCTTCTGGAGTTAATACTAATAAATTATATTTTCGCTACATAATGGAAACAGCCGATCATGGTGGCTCCCGCCTGTAATCCCAGCACTTTGGGAGGCCAAGGTGGGTGGATCACTTGAGGTCAGGAGTTTGAGACCATCCTGGCCGACATGGTGAAACCCCGTTTCTACTAAAAATACAGAAATTAGCCAGATGTGGTGGAGGACGCCTGTAATCCCAGCTACTTGGGAGGCTGAGGCAGGAGAATCACTTAAACCCGCAAGGTGGAGGTTGCATTGAGCTGAGATTGTGCCACTCCAACCTGTGCAACAGTGCGAGACTCTGTCTCAAAAATGAAAAAAATAAAGATATAATGGAAGGAAAACCCCACTTATAATAGTAATACAGAAGATAAAATGCAGAGAAGTAAACTAGAAATATATGCAGGACTTATATAAAAAAAGATTTTTAAAAGAACAACTAAAGTACCTAACAGACAATTTAAGCAAATTGAAAGTCATACCAGGTTCTTAAATAGGAAAACTCAAAATTGTTTTCCCTAAATTTTAGCTCAGTTCTCATAAAAATGCTAACACTTTTAAACCTAGACAAACCAATTATCTTGTTTATATGGAAAAATAAATATAAAAAGTTTTCCAGAAACGTTGTGGAAAAATATTTGCAGTGAGTGTGGACCAGACTTACTTGATATTAAATCATTTTATAAAGCTTCAGTAACTAAAATAATTCCTGGCACATGAATATATAGATTAACAGAACAGATTTAAAATCCACTTCTAAATGCAAATATACACAAATATTTAAATGACTGTTAAAGGTCACATACCAAGTCAGTGGGGGAAACCTTGTTTAATAACTGATATTGTGACAAGTGGCCAGCCATTTGAACAAAGCGTTGGAACCATGCCTCATAGTGTGTACCATGGTTTAAAAACAAACTGTGTTAATGAAACTGTGAATGTACTAGAAGGAAATGGGTAAAGATGAAATGCAATGAAATGGGAAGACTGGAGAAGGCTTATCTAATTATGATCAGAGTCCTGGAGATATTTTAGAAAAGATTAATAAGTTTAATTGTAGGTTAAGAATTCCTGTGTAGCAAAAATCACTGTAAGTAGAATCAAAAGACAAAACTACATGCTGTGAGAAAACATGGCATGTCATATTACAGAGGGCTAATCTTAATTTACAAAGAACTCTTATCTGCTAAGACAGATTGATAAGAAAAGGACTAGCAACTGAGTGGGAAAAATGGAGAGAAGATGTAAATCAGTAGTTCACATAAAATTACAGATGGCTCTACAATACATGGAATGATGCTAAATCTCCTAAGAGAAATGCATATTAAAACTAGATCAACATACCATTATTTTGTGATTGCCAGATGGGTAGACATCCAAAAGTTTGATTATATGTCCCATAGGCTAGTCTCACCTATGGGGAAATTGGTACTAATACATTGCTCATTGGAGTCTTCATTAGCAGAATTGCCCTGTGAGATCAATTTGGTTATGTCTAGCAGAATTACAAATATGTACTCTTTGACACAGTGTTTTCACTTCTAGGAATATATTCTTTAGATTTACTAATTCATGGGAATGGGCTTCCATATGAGGTTATTTTCAGCATTTATTGCCCTAGTAAGATTTCGGGAACACCTAAAATGTTCATCAGAGAACTGGATTGTGATACAGCCATAGTATGGAATCCTGTACAGCTACATAAAAGAAAGGAGCTCTAGAAATTGATACGGAGAGATCTCTAAATTATATTGTTAAAAAAAAATATATGGAGCACAGTGGGTATAATATGCTATCATTTGTGTAAAAGAAGGAAAAACATGTATTGAATTGTAATATGCATAAAATTTTTTTTAAAGCATAGGAAATGTACCTGATGGTTAAACCATAATTCTATTGCTTAGTGATGGTTAAACCATAATTCTATTGCTTAGTGAGAAAAAAAAATTGGTGTACAGTATCATCGATCCTTAATTCTAGTTTTATTTTTCTTAGGATAGTTTCTCATTACTCAGAGGAAAATCCAAGGCACTCTGTGATCTGACCCCTGCCTTCACCTCCAAGTGACCTTTCTGAACCCAGTTCAGCCACACTGGCCATCTTGGCTTTGCCTGGAATGTTGTTTTGTATTTAATATCCTCCTGACTAAAATGCTCTTCTCCTAGATCTTTGCATGACACCCTCCTTTATTCAGTTCTCTGCTCACATGTATCAGAGAGGTATTCTCAGACCTAACTAGAATGGTAAAAGAGTGTATCTTCTCTCCTCTGCTCTAACCTCTACTCTACTTAATTTTTCTTACTACCTGACCTTATTTTATATTCTTTGTCTCTCTCACAAGATTGTATGTGCCATTAAGACAGGGATTTGGTCTTATTTGTTGCTGTACCCCCATCACTGAAATCAATTCCTGGTACTTAGTAATGCTTAGTGAATACTTACAGTATGAGGGCATTGAAATAATTTCCTATTTTGGGACAAATATATATGATTTTTTTAGGCCATTGATAGTGAAAGATTTAAAGCACTAGTTTTCAGTAATTTCACAGAGTAGTGTACCTAGAAGGATTTTGCTAAATGTGTTTCCTTGGTGACTTGTTTTTGTTTTTACTATGAACTAAGCAGGCTTCATTATATTCCAGGGAAAACCATATTAAATTCTTGATTTCAATGATTGCTCCCCACTTACCCCCAATAGCATCTTAAAACTTTTGGTTCTAATAAATACTTTTCTTTCACCAAGAATTAAGTTTGCAACTTAAACTCTCAAGTTACTGAATTTTGACAGCTAACTTGTTTTCATTGCACTTTCTTATTAAAATGGGCTGAATATTTGGTTTTGGGAGTGGGAAAGATGTAGTGATATTCCGTATCCTTGATTACTTTATAACCCTTTTCAAATTGTATTGGGTCAAGCCATCCTGCTTAAATTAATTCCTGCCACTCAAACTTGAAGAAATTTATTTCTGTTAAAATGTAGAATTACTGAGCCTAAGATAGAATATACATACAATAGGGAAATTAAAAACAATAATTCTCTCTTAAATCTATAGACATAATTTTTTTTTATATAAAATCTCTTAAATTAAGCATTGTTGGGTCTGATTACAATAGACTATAGCCAACTATACTGTTATTAATTTAAAACAACTCATAGTAATGATATCTTCAGTTTTCCCAAATAGAAATTACCGTATTTGCTTAGTTTAAATTTTTTTTTTTTTTTTTTTTTTTTTGTGATGGAGTTTCTCTCTTGTTGCCCAGGCTGGAGTGCAATGGCGTGATCTTGGCTCACCGCAACCTCCACCTCCCAGGTTCAAGAGATTCTCCTGCCTCAGCCCTCCGAGTAGCTGGGATTACAGGCATGCGCCACCATGCCCAGCTAATTTTGTATTTTTAGTAGAGACAGGGTTTCTCCATGTTGGTCAGGCTGGACTCAAACTCCTGACCTGAAGTGATCTGCCCACCTCGGCCTCCCAAAGTGCTGGGATGACAGGCATGAGCCACCGTGCCTAGCCAGTTTAAAGTTTTTATTGTGAATTTTTCCTAGCCAGAAAGATCATAATGTATGAATAGAATTTAATATAGAGACCTTTTTGATAACATCTCTTTTTTTTTTTTTTTTTTTTTAATTACCCCAGGTAGTTTTGGATGTTGGGTGTGGAACTGGAATTCTCTCTATGTTTGCTGCTAAAGCTGGGGCAAAGAAGGTTCTTGGAGTTGATCAATCCGAAATACTTTACCAGGCAATGGATATTATAAGGTACATGTATTTTAAGCCTTCATTTAAGTTTATTTTAAAATTTAATGATTCTTTAACAGATTTTCTTGTCTTTAGTAGCTATCTAAGGCAGACTAATGACATTTGTCTTTTAGTAAAAATTCACTCCAGAATAATAATATATTAGGTTGAATTGAGCTAGACACATTTGAGCTATGCTGCTGAATAATCTTTTCACAGTTCATATTGATGAGAATTATTTTTATGTAGTTCTCTGGCTTTCTGACTATGGCTATAAATATGCTAATTCTAATAATGTAAAATTAAAAACTTGATACTTAGGGTAATACTGACAGGACTCCCTACTTACTAATATATTTATTATATGTTAGTAATATTTTCTTTAGCAAATACCAGTTAAAGACTAAGAGTTATTTGTCTTTTTCTTTTGTGACAACACTAGTCCATGTACTTCCTTCAAATTAAGTAAATTCCAAAGTTGCTAAAAACAAGGCAGCGTGGATTTAGTTTATTACCCCCTAAAACTTTTATTCTCTAAAACTCTCTGTCTTTTGAGTATTTAGCTGGGTTGATTTTACAGTTGGCTTATGACCTAGTAAGAAGGCCTTTATTTGAAATCTGGCTGACACAACTGAATTTCTTTCCCTATGTGCTTAACAAAAGCACCTTACATTTGGAACTTAGGAGTCATTTCCAGAATACATAATCAATAGGAGGCTTCTCATAGCAACTTTTAAGTGATTCTTCAACTTACACTGCTGTTCCACTCTTAAGATTGATTAATGTTAGCCAGGCATGGTGGCTCATGTCTGTAATCCCAGCACTTTGGGAGGCTGAGGCGAAAGGATTGCTTGAGCCCAGGAGTTCACTCTGTCCTCTATAAAATATGTTTTAAAATTAGCCAGACATGGTGGTACATGCCTGTAATCCCACTTACTTGGGAGACTGAGGCAGGAGGATTGATTGACCTGGGGAGGTGGAGGCTACAGTGAGCCGTGATCGTGCCACTGCACTTCAACTTGGGTAACAGAGCAAGACACTTTCTCCAAAAAAAATTTTTTAAATTTGATTAGTGTTGGTCTTTTCTGATTAGTTAAAACATTTAAATATGATTATATAAAATATTTAAATTTGTTTAGATTTTATTTTGTAACTAGAAGGATAGTGTTGTGGTTAGAAGAACAAGTTTGAATCAAGCTTGGGATGGAGTCCTCACTCTACCATTTAACCAGTACTTGGAACTTGAGTTAAAGTACATCTGACGTGTTAGAAATCTCAGTTGTTTCACTGTCAAACGAAACTTACAAGTTTCGTTCGTGGTTGTAAGTAAGATGCATAAGCTATAAGTAATACATATTTATAAATCAGTTTGGCCTATTGCCCAGCACATAGTAAATATTTTGAGATGCGTAAGTTATAAGAAAGATATATATATAAATCAGTTTGGCCTATTGCCCGCCACATGTTAAATATTTGGAGCATTAGCTATGGTTATTATTAACAAATACCAAATCAGAGTTAATGGAAAAATTGCCCTGAACTTGTTAGGTTTTTCATAGGTAATGGTTTGTGGTTGTGATTTTTGTATTGGAATATATATATATACACACACACACACACACACACACATATGTTGCAATTGCAATTATAGAATTGCACATACATATATATTGATAGATATCTAGTCAAGCTTTTTCTAGTTCTTATGATACCATTAAGTACAACATAATGGGGTTCCATAGAAAGTACCCTCAATTGCTTATTCATTGCCATCCAAACAAATATGAGAACCACTGTCCCAAAGAAGAGATTGTTTTAGAAGAATTCTCAAAATTTTATTGTTGATAGTAAAATTATGATGAGCTATTTGTACTAGAATTTCTAGTCTTATGAAAGCTATTTCTATTAGAATTTCGATTACATTTATGAATTAGTCAGTTTTTTTTACTATAGCATGGGACTAGATATGCTCTCATTTTAATTTCTTAACTCTATGAAAGAAATGGAAAGGAATTGTAATACACTGTTTCATTTTATTTTACAGAAGTCCTGATTCCCATTGTCTTTGTAGAAACATGTTTATATAATGATTACACCTAAAATTCATCGTTTATAATATTAATATTTAGTGCTAGTGTATACAGTGTCCAAGCTTCTTAGTAAAATATTTAAAATGTTTCTGACATATACGTTTAACATTCGATTACTTAAAATAATGAGGAAAATGTTTTCTGACAAATTATTGCTAGAGGGAAATTAATTTTCAGTCCTTTTTTCTTTGCAGTCATCTAAACACTTCATGATATATTACTTTTGATCTAGAGTTATAGTTTTGGAGGAACAAGACAGTGGAATTAAGCGTGTTTCTGGTATATTGATGAGCTCCCAGCAAAAACAATTGCTTAAAAAAATTATATTTTATGATTTTTCAAAATAAATGGTAAACTAGTCTGTGTAAATCTTTTAATTTAATACCAGTATTAAAAACCTTGAAGCTATGTTAAAATATTATTTAAAGATATTCACAGTAATTCTATCCATATTTAAGAATAATTTTTTTTCTGCCCACATAATCCTAAATATTTTTATTAGTTAGAAGACCTTCTAAAGTATATTTGTCACCGGTGCAGAGCCCAGAATGGTTTGGGATTAAGTCTTTGTTTTTAAAGTCTCCGGGAAAGCTACCAACTTACTTTTAATCAAAGGATGGGTGTCAATTTGCATTTATTAGTATTTTTTCTGTTAAGATAGCGTCTTCAACATCAGTGGGCAAAAGCAGAAATGTGAAAGAAATATGTCCCTGATTCAGCAAGTGACATCTGCAGTCACAAAGGAGTGCTTTTCCATGTACTCAAAGACAATAATAAATTGCTCCTCCCATCTCATCTTTAGGTCTTTCACTTATAAAGCCAGAGCTAACAGAATGTCTCTTTAGCCATACTTAGAGGATTCGATACAAACGTGTTTTTGATATTTAACTTAAAGTTAACTCAGCTAAGTAAGCACATAACTAAAAGTATTTTAACAAGATTTTTATATGGTAATAATGAGATTAAAACCCAGCAATCTAATCTAGCATAATAGCTTTTCATTAAAATTACTAGGGTTCAAGATATCTAAGACCCAAAATTTGAGCTCTGTCAGTTTCTCAGGATGGAATAGGTAGAGATATGTGACTTACTTCAATAAGGATCCTCTGTCTAATCATTGAGTCAAAGTACTTGTCTTTAGTCTTTTCTGTGTGTATTTTTGGACAGTTTGATCATTTTGTCAACCAAATTTTTGAATTTTGATCACTAATTTTAATGTAGTGAAGTAGGAAGCAAATACGTCAAACTATTCTTTGCTGTGTCAAATATTTTATGCTTACCAGTGTTTATCCTCTCAATCTTGTAAAGTGTCATTTTTGTAAGATTTCCTGCTAGCTCCAAAGTATATCTAAATCTTTGCTTGAGTGTCAGATGTAGTTATAGGAAGGAAGCATAGATAAAAAGTGCAATGAAGAAATCAAAGTCAGTTTCACTACTGCAAATAATTATTTTCTTGCTGTAATGTTAGCAGTCAGAGAAGTAGCATTTGTGACCAAGATTACTACCAAGCATGGAGAGTGTAATAAAATGACTAAACCTTAAGTTTATATTCAATTAAAGTACCAATTTAGCTAAGTGAACATTTTGCATAGAGCACATATTTACTATAAATAAGCTTTTGCAAAAAATAATCACACTTTAAAAAATAATTTTAAAACATTGCACATGAGAGCATATACCTAGAAGCTTAGTGAGGAAAAGTTTTATTATACAACAAGTTCACAGTTGATTCAGAGGCAACAGCCATGTATTGTGACTTTGTGGTAATGGATTTTTAACAAAACAAATGGTATCCACATAAGACTTTTTTTTTTTTCTAATTATCTTTAAAGCTCCTGCATATGTTCTTTTCTCCCTTTGTACAGTGTGGAAATTGAACAAGTAGATGTATTTAAAGGACTAAAGAAGCAGGCTTATTATTATCTCACGGCTTTTAGTACTAATGACCAGGATTGTACTCTAGTTGCTTATTGAATACCTTGTCATTCAATTCCTAGTTTTCTTTTCAGATGGAAACTATCAAAGGCTGTAGTTGTTATTATCAAGATGCAGTGATATTTGTGTAGACCTTTGTCTCACCTCATGCTAGATGGCCATGTTTAAGATTCATTATAGACATTAGTTTTGCCAATCATTACCAGAGTCATGGTCATCAGAGCAGAGGGAAGCATTTGTTCACCAGATACATTTTGCAAAAATATGAACTTTTAAAAATCTGTTCACAAAACTGTTGAACAGTTATGTAGTCTGAACCTCCCCCCCCCACCTTTGCTTTGAAGTATCAGAGTTATTCCTGAGAATTCCTTAAAAGGATTTTTGAAATTTTCAGCTGTACATGACAGTAGAGAGAATGATATGAATTCCTGTGTGCCTATCACCCGTGTCTACATTTATCAATTTTTTTGCCATCTTTTTTTATCCATTTCCCTCCCACCTTTTTGTTTTGTTTTTGTTTTTGTTGGAGTATTTTGAAGTAAAACTTATATATTGTATCAGTAAATGTGTCCTAATACATTTGAGTGTTAGTGCACGAGAACATTTATTGAAAATGACTAGCACTCAATCTTTAGATACCCCAATTTAATAATAAAATTGCTAACATTAATTTAGTTTTTTCTATTGACTCTCCTTTGGTGCAGGTATAACTGAATCTCTTTTGATGTAGATTATTATACCTATTATAGAGATTAAGAGGCTGGGCATGGTGGCGTGTGCCTGAGGCAGGAGAATCACTTGAGACTAGGAGTTTGCAGCTACTAGTGTGCTAGGATTGCACCTGTGAATACCCAGCATACTATAGCCTGGGCAACATAGTGAGACTGTGTCTCTATAGTGGGTCAGAATTAGTTCCCAGGCAGCCTGACTCCATAGCTTATCCTCAGAGCCAGTTTGCAATTCCTTATCTCCATTGAACTACTTACAAGGTATGTATTGGTTATATTCAGTAGTTTGCTTTACTTAAAACCTACAGATAGTTTGAAAAGCAGGCCTTTTTGTTTTGGATAAGCCAACATTGTACTGTTTCTTCAGAAATGTTCTTTGCCTTTTTTATATTGTGAAAAGGTGTTATTTTTATAGTGTTCATATGTGTCTCCTTTGTCTTCCTTTTGAAATTTTAAAATTTGGAGTGAAATACCTTCTATTCCTCTGTGAATGTACTTCTAAAAGAATATGTACGAAAGTTAATTGTTAATATCCCCACAGTTTACTGACTCATTATTCTAACCAGTTGAGGATGCCACATAGCATGCTCATCTCTGCATCCAGACATGACTTGAGTTCTAATTTTTCTTTCACTAATTAGCTTTATAATAATGAGCAAATTACACAACTCCTTTAAGCCCTGATTTCTTCGTTTATAAAATGAGGTTGATAGAGTCTCATAAGATTGTTATAGGAATTGTATCCATTATGGTGCTTTGCAAAATGGCTGGCCCTGTAACTGCTTACTAAATGTTAGCAGTAATGATAATCATGTTAATTATTAGTAGTGGTCATATGCTTGGCTTGGCATCAATGCCTCAAATAATATTTTATGTTTGGGTGGTTATGTTTCATTTAGGACATTTATTGCAGCTATCTTGTCAAAATGTGACTCACTTTTTTGTCTTCTATTTCACGATCTCTATTCTCTCATACCATAAAACGTCAAACTTTAGTCATACTCTGTACTCACTCACCTCTCTTGAACTCTGTTCTCAACTTCTCTGATACTTGTCTATTCTTGTTTATTGAAGCTTTCTGTAACATCAGTCAATGAAAACAGCTCTTCTGGTTAGCAGGCTCTAAGTTGTCCTTATCCCTTCTGAGGCCCTTTTCTCTGTCAGAAGTCTGTATACAGCAGAATATCTTCTGTTAAACTCCTCAAGCCTACATCTATAAAAGGCACTTTAAATTCTAAAAGATAGATATTTTTAAAATATACAATCTTTTATTCTTTCAAACACATGCAACTTAACAATCCTTGGATTATGTTTAAATAATTTTTGGCTAGGCATGGTGGCTTAAACACTTGTAATCCCAGCACTGTGGCAGGCTGAGGTAGGAGGATCCCTTGAGACCAGGAGTTCAAGACCAACCTGGGCAAGATAGCAAGAACTGTCTTTACCAAAAAAATAATAAATACTACTACTAACAATTTTTATCTCCTTTTTATTTAAAAAGGTGATCTAGCATTTCTAAAGAAATGAGTTTAGAATAGGATACATTTTGGTTATTATTGTAAACTGACAGTATATCAGGCTTTAAGGGTTAGGCTGGCTCTTCTGAGGTTGCAGACATGAATAAAACAATATAGATTTTCTGAGATGTTATGTTAGTAAGGGCAAATAGGTCCTAAAGTGAGATATGGAAGAGAATGAGAAGTTGTTTCTTATTCTTGCTATCATACTTTGGACTCTGCAGTGAAAGATCATTTCAGCAACATAAACTTACCTAAGGATAGAAAAGCTATTCAGTTGCCAGACAATTGTATACTGTGTTTATTACCCTCGGGAAGCACAGGTAGCTTCTGTTTAATATTTTTAGCATTATCTTGGCTGCCTTTGGTTTCTCATTGACACAGCTAGGGAATAGCTCATTATTCAGACTTTCAGATGTTACTGCAGAAGAGTTTTTAGAAGGTTGATCCATCATATGGCCACAATGCAGTACACTCAATCTCAGTATGACATTAAAGATGCAATCTTTTATATTGCCTGTGTCTAGAATACTGTTAGAAAGGAAACATTAAGGAAAGTCTAGAGAATATTTTGATTTATTGTCATGTTTATGTAGGTGTCTTTCTCCAGACACGAGGACAGGAGCTTTATCCTCATCTTTTTATCCCTAACACCTAACAAAGTGTCTGATATACATAGTAGATGCTTAGTTAAGGTTTTTGAGTAGAAGTAAAGTATCTTAAGGTAATGATTTTAAAGATGGTGGTGGTGGTGGTGGGGTGTGTGTGTGTGTGTGTGTCTGTGTGTGTGTCTGTGTGTGTGTGTGTATTTTGGAAAAGGATTACAAAATACACCAGCAAAAATTCTTGAAATAAGGGATGCTACTTCATATTTTGTTTCTAAATTTAATAGAAATAACAGAAATGTGAATTAAAGCCAAAGAGAAATTTGAACCACTGATGAGGCTAAAATAGTTTTTTTTAAAATTTGTTCTTCAAAAGCCATAGAACTCTGGTGAAGGTCATGAAAGTGATCAGACACCTTACAGGGAAATTAAATTTATTTCCCTTCCTAGTATACCCCGAAGCCCCCTTAATTTCTAATTCACCCCAGTGGTTCTGTCTTTATGGGGTACATTCCATGAGCACCCACTAGTTCAGTGATTTACTGGAAGAACTCACACAATTCAGTATAAAGCTGTACTCACAGCTAAGATTACAGAAAAGGGTATAGGGCAGAAACAGCAGGAAAAAGATACCCACAGGCAAAGAGGTCACAGGCAGACTTCCAAGGTATCTCTCTCTTTTTACACAAGAGTTACACAAGAGATTTACTCCCCAGCTTCATACCTCAGAGGCACATGTGAGATGTCTCTACCTAGGGAAATTTGCTTGCGTCTTAGAGACTGTAGTTCTTAAAGCTAGCGGGTCAAGTAGGCATATTTCCACCATGTGACCAGCCATGGTATATACCCAAACCAGGTAATAAGTGTGCATGATGAATCTTTATGTTTACTTTAAACATGTCGTCAACTTGCTTCATCTAAACCTACTGCTTCAGGTAAATGGAGTATCGTCATTATTCTGCAATCATTTGAGTGATCTAGGCGTTCTTGTTCTTAGAGTTTGATCAAGAATCATTGCCATGGCTATAGAGATCTAAGCAAGAACTGAATAAAACAAAACAGATCTGCTGCATTCACTCATTTTTTCCAAGTTGTAAACTTGGCCTTCATACTTGACATTTTCTTCCCCTTTACCCAACATACCTGTTGGAGACAGTGTCCTGTTGAGTATCCTTAATGGTTCTCAAATGTGTCTCTCGTCTATCCATGATGTTTCTCATGCGTTACTTTACATTCTTAGATCTCTCACCTGAATTAATGCGTCTGCACTTAACTGGACCAGTTGTTTGTCTTTGCCTCCCACCACTCTCCTCTGTTCTCTGTAGTGCAGCCAGACTGATTTCCCCACTTGATTCTCCTCTACTTTAAATAAAAAGGAAGAAAGGGGGGGAAAAAAGATATTTTTGTATTGGGAAGATGAAAGAGGATAAATTACAATGATTCTACTATCAGAGACCACTATCAACATTTTGATATATTTCTTGCCACTCTCAAAAACCTTAGGTCACAAAGATGAAATCCATAGGAATGTAAACTTTACCAAAATATCAGCTCCCTGTGGTGCGGCAGGAATTTTTCTTTTTTTCATTCATTGATGTGTCCCAATTACCAGGAAGGGGACCCAGCACATCCTAGGCATTCAGTGTAAGTACTTATTCAATGAATGAATTAATCAATTTTTAAGATTCAGGACATTATATATTCAAAGCCAGGTAAATCATTATCACCAAAGCCTGCAACCCCATTGTTTCTGATAGATTCCAGATGACTATTTTTATCTTTTTTCACTTTATTAGAACTGAGTTATTGCTAATTTCAAACAATAAATGTCCTCAGTGTTAGTAATTCCACAGCTATACATTTGTAAATAAAGATGATACATTTGGGAGGGAGCAGCTCATAGAATAGCTTTGTTATGGTTCCAAGTCTATGCCCCATACGTTCTTGGTAGTTCATTCCTTGTGGGATGTGTGTAAATCTGCCTCCAGCTTCATATGTTTAAGAATTCTTGCTTTTGGGGGCCGGGCGCGGTGGCTCAAGCCTGTAATCCCAGCACTTTGGGAGGCCGAGACGGGCGGATCACGAGGTCAGGAGATCGAGACCATCCTGGCGAACACGGTGAAACCCCGTCTCTACTAAAAAATACAAAAAAACTAGCCGGGCGAGGTGGCGGGCGCCTGTAGTCCCAGCTACTCCGGAGGCTGAGGCAGGAGAATGGCGGGAACCCGGGAGGCGGAGCTTGCAGTGAGCTGAGATCTGGCCACAGCACTCCAGCCTGGGTGACAGAGCAAGACTCCGTCTCAAAAAAAAAAAAAAAAAAGAATTCTTGCTTTTTGATGACATTTAGGAATGAAGGACTAGATATTTTAATAAAGGTAACTGGTATAGGTTTTATCTCTGAGGGGAAAAGGTGGAGACTGGTCAGTTTACAGTTACCCCAGTAATGTTTTAGTCCCTTTATCACTCCCACATTGTATACCTCTTGACTCCACTGGTTTGTGTTGTGAAGAATGGCTCCACATCCACTATCATGCTCGCTGATGTGTGCACTGAGTACTGGGTCTTTCTTCACAGATTTACCAATATAATTTCATTCCCTTTTTTCTCTCAACTAAATTATGAGATTCTTTGGTTCTTTGGTATTCCCTTCCAAAATCTCCATGTATTTATCCGTGTCTTACATTTTATATTATTGTCATTTCACTGTGCTTAGGGAGCAAAAGAGAAATAAATATGTATACATCAATGACATATTGAACTGAAAGTAAATGAATAGTATATATTGTATCTATTATATCTATTAGGATATTCCCTTCTTCTCCCCCATAAGCTATCATCCATATATTCTAGGTGAACTTTACATGTGTTCTATCACTGACTTTAAATGCATTTGATTAGGTATTCATTGTATGAACTCACATGTACTTTCTGTTGCTTGCTTGTCTGTCTCCCCACTAGACCATCTTCTTCCTTAGAACATAGACCATATCTTTTACCTAAATCACGTAGGGAAAACGTAGATTGAAAATTTAGTTCCATATTTCTTATTCCAAAGATCCTGAAATGACTCTTCATTATCTTTAAGTAAAATCTAGACTTAAAGATAAGTCTTAGCATTACCTCTAAATATCCCCCAACTATGTCACTGTATACTATCTCTTGTTGCTCTAGTCCTACTAAACTGTTCAAAGTTCTTTAAATTTACTTCTCTCTCTGTCACACACACACACGAGGCAGTTGTGCACACACACAACCGTCCTCTACCCATACCCATACACATCTTTGTGTATGCTGTGTCCTTTCCTGGCTAAGCTCAGATGTCACTTAGATAAAGATTTATCATATGAGCTTCCATAGTCCCCAATCCTGTTTACTATTCTGTCTCTCTTAGACCATACCCTTAAGTGCATGGACTGTGTCTTTTATCTCTGTATGCTTCGTACAAGATAATTAATCATGATGATGTCCCTGTATCATGAAGTGAAAGTTAAATTGCTACTTTTAAGATAGGAAATAAGATAGGAACGTATGTGTTCTAACAAAATTTCCCCTCAGAAAAAGTTGATAATTTCATTTTTATTGGATTATTTAAGAGAATTACTTAAAGATGTCCTTTTTATTACTTCATCATATTTCTTTACATTAGAATCATGCTAGTTTTTCAGTAGGTGTTTCCAAAGATAAAGATTCATTTGGCTTATATTGAAGTAGGGTTTAGTGAGTAGCCACTTGAGAACTAAGTAAAATCTGTATATTTTTTTCACAAATGGAAAAAATCAGGTGGTGATTAAAAGTCTTATGAAAGGTTGTCTGTGTCGATGATATCTATTTTAATACAAAACTAATGGGAATTATAAGGCTTTGTCTTTTTTCCTGTGTTTCCTTTTTAAGATTAAATCATAATCTTTCTTGTTATAGTCATATTTGAACAACAAATAATTACTGATGCAAATAGGGTTATGACTTGTAGCAGACAGTAAACAGGCCTAGCAGATGGTCTCTTACAGAACACAGATCTTGTTTCCGCATAACCATTCTGAAGATATTTTTAAGCAATGGGAACATTTTTCTCTTTTAAAAGAAGCTTGCCTTCAGTTTTCTTTGAAGCGTTTGTCATTGTTAAAGCCTTAATCAGTATTTCGGTAAGCAACAAGCAACTATAGCAATTTCATCAGAATTTTATTAAATACTGTTTTGAAAAAAAGCTCATAAGCATTTCTTTAAAACTTTTTGTATGAAATATAACATGTAAAATGAGTACATAAAACATCAATAAACATGTTTAATATGCATAAGTATCCATAAATAACAAATGAAATTAAACATATAGTAACCATCACCCAGGCCAAGAGAACTTTGCCACCAATTCAGAATCCCACCCACCTCCACTGCTCTTTCTCAATCAGATGGGCTACTATGAACAATTTTATTATGATCTGGTTTTACATGTGCCCTGGTGCACACATCTGGGAGGTGTATACTTACAAGTAGAACTGTGGTCCTTAGGGTATACATATCTTCAGATTTCCTAGATATTGCCAGACTATTTTCCAAAGTGGTTATACCAGTTTATCTTATACATATAGTATGTAGCAGTTCTGGTTGGTATTATCCACCTTTAAAAAATGTTTCCAGTCATTTGTGTAGCAGTATCTCATTGCAATTTTAATTTTTGTTTCTTTGATTGCTAATGAAACTGAGCACCTTTTCATGTGATTGTTAGCCATTTGGATTTCCTTTTTCTGTGAAATATCTGTTTATGCCTTTTGCTCAGGTTTCTTTTGAGTTGTGTCTTGTTTGTGTATTTGTAGGCAATCTATATATATATTTTGGATTTGAACTGTTGATAGGTTTTATGTAATGCGAAAGTCTTCTCTCATTCGTGTTTGCCTTTTCACCCTCTTTGTAATATCTCTCAATGAATTGAAATTCTCAGTTTTCGTATGGCAACATTCTTATTTATAGTTGCCACTGTTTGTGAGTTGAGTAAGGAATCTGTACCTTCACTGAGGTTATAGAGGTATATTTTCTTGTAAATGCTTTATAATTGTGCTTTTTACACTTAGGCATTGATTTTTGTATATGGTATGAAGTGGTGGTCCAGTTTTGTTCCTTTTCTTGGTATTATATTTAGATGACCCAGTTGTCCTGGTCCCATTCATTAATCTTTGTACTTATATTATCATTTTTATCAAGAATCAAGCATTATTATATGAGGCCTGTATAACCTTTACACTAAAACTCCACTAAGGCAGTAGAACCAAAAATCACAAGTCACTCATTCATGAATGCAAATGCAAGAATCCTAATAAAAATATTGGAAAACTGGGCCAGGCACAGTGGCTCACGCCTATAATTCCAACACTTTGGGAGGTCAAGGTGGGTGGATTACTTTAGGCCAGGAGTTGGAGACCAGCCTGAGCAACATGGCGAAACCCTATCTCTACTAAAAGTACAAAAGTTAGCCCAGCATGGTTGCACATGCCTGTAATCCCGGCTACTTGGGAGGCTGAGGCAGGAGAATCACTTGAACCCTGGAAGCGGAGGTTGCAGTGAGCTGAGATCGTGTCACTGCACTCTAGCCTGGGTGACAGAGCAAGAGTGTCTCAAAATAATTTGTGTCTCAAAAATAAAGGAAAACTGAGCAATAAATTGGGAAGTAAAGTTTATTCTAGGAATGGTTAAATATGAGAAAATCAGAAAAATCTATTGAGTGTGTCTCAAGAGATGCAGTATAAAAGTCTGATAAAATTTAGTATCCATTCAGTGTATCTATGTATTTAAAACCATTAGCAAACTAGAGTTAGAAAGCAGTGTCCCAATATGATAAAGAACAGGGTCCCCAAACCCCAGGCTGTGGACGAATACCTGTCAGTGTCCTGTTAGGAACCAGGCCACAGAGCAGGAGGTGAGCAGTGGGTGAGTGAACATTATTGCCTGAGCGCCACCTCCTGTCAGATCAACGGGGGCATTAGATTTTCACAGAGTGCAAACGCTAACGCTGTTGTGAACTGCATATGTGAGGGATCTAGGTTGTGCATTCTTTACAAGAATCTAATACCTGATGATCTGAGGTGGCAGTTTCATCCCAAAACCATCTCCCACCCACAGGTCCGTGGAAAGATTGTCTTCTGTGAAACTGGTCCCTGGTGCCAAAAAGATTGGGGACTGCCAATACAGAGTATCTATAAAAACAAAACCTACAGCCAGTATCTTGATGAAGCAGTGAAAGCATTCTCTTTAAGTTCAGAAATAGGACAAGGATACCTTTCATCACCTCTTCTATCCAACACCATAAAGGAGATCCTAGCCAATGCACTAATATGATCAAAAGAAAAGTGTAAGAATGGGGTATGAAGAAACAAAACTGTTTTTATGATGTTTGTGTATGTTTATGAATACAGACATTAGAAAGAAGCTATAAATAAATTACGATAAAAGTATCAAGATGCTGAATACATAATTAATCAGAGTTTATTATTATTTTTGTTTATTTGTTTGTTAGTTTGTTTGAGACAGGGTCTTACTTTGTCATCCAGGCTGGGGTGCAGTGGCAAAATCATGTCTTACTGCAGCCTTGACCTCCCAGGCCCAAGTGGTCCTCCCACCTTGCCTCTCAAGTAGCTGGGACCACAGGCCCATGCCACCATGCCTGCCTAGTTTGTTTATTTTTTGTAGAGACAAGTTCTTCCTATGTTGCCTAGGCTGGTCTTGAACTCCTGGGCTCAAGCAATCCTCCCATCTTGGCCTCTCAAGGTGCCGGTATTATAAGCAGGAGCCACCACGCCTGGCCTATTGTTAATGTTTTTAACCTCCTCCCAGACAATGCAAGGACATTAAGTCACTTTAAATGGAAAATTCACCCTGGGGATGAACATCCCCCAATAAATGTTGGCTGTGAATCATGGGTCAGCTGTTTTAATTTCTTCCTCCCCACCACCTTCTGACCTTGATCATTATCTCCTTTCTATATATTTCTCAGGTGTCTTTGTTTTATTGTTTTCTGCAATCACTTATGCAAAGAATAAGTCTCTAAAAACCCTTAGTGACCACCAGGATTTGACCTGTCCTCTATAAAGCTTGTTAATAATTTCTTCGTAGAACTCCCATCTGATTTCTCTTTTTTACATCATTTTTCAAAAACCATTGAGTCCTTCTCAGTGAGCTGGGGTTTTTTTCCCTTGTCCTTTCTTTACTCTCATTGATTTTCCTTTTCCTTTCTATGTTAAAAACTTCGTGTGGGCCTCATGCTTGTTAACTGAGCCAGTCAATCAGGTAGTGCCTCCTGAATATTCTCTTGGCCTCCTAATCGTAAGATTACATAAAGTATATGAGAATGGGGAGTTGCTAATTTCTACATACATCGTCACCTCTGTCCATAGCATTAAATTCTATTGTTATAAAGCCAATCTAAGTTCATTTGTGCTCCTAGCATGCCTACTCCTTCAGAAGGACTGTTTGCTTTATATGTGGGGAAGAGAGTATGGCAGTTACTTCCCTTGGGGTAGGTATGCTGCAATCCTGCTTTTACTCACTGTAGCAGATTGGTTGTCATACCACCTGGAAGAATCTCTTCACAGCCACTTGGGGATCAGTCATCAATCCAGTTACCCCTTCTACTCAGCAGTATATAAAGTAAGTGATGTGTTTCCCTGTTTATTAATTCTGAGAATTTATGCCAGTAGTAAATGTTGAGAGTTTATGCCAATAGTGAATCACCAGGATTTTCTGGTATTTCTCCGTAAAACAGTTTCTTTTCTTTTTTACTGAATACTTTCAGAACATAGTAGTCCCCGAAACTTGTCCTCTAGCTGTTTGCATTGTCTTTGTGGCAACTCATAGTTTTAAGTTCATTACTTTCCTAGTGAATACTTCATCTTTCCAGGTAGATGTAAAAGCATAAGAAGGTCTTTCAGTGAAAGGAAAAACTCTCTCTCTTGCCACCATTTCCTCTTTGAAAGGACTGACATTTATTAGAAACTAGTAACAGCCAGAGAATGGGATTTTTTACTATCTTACCCTCTGCATACTATTCCCTATCAGTCCACTAGCTAGTTATCTAAATCTTGCCATTTCCTACCAAGATTAGGTAGGCAAACATCCTAGGATTCAATCCTCTGCCAGTTTTTTTTTTAAATTCCTTTTTCTGGCTAAAGAAATTCTTTAGCCTTTGTGACTCATGGGTCTGCAAGAGAGTCCTGCACACAACACCATTCTGAGTTAACGTAGTTTCAAGTCAGACACAAATGAATATTACCCAATATTACCGAGAGAGATTACGCAGTTTTAAACTTTATTAATAATTTCAAAGGTACAGGCAATCAGGAGACTCAGAAGAAGCAGGGATTAATCTGGCACATAGAGTGAGGCTTCTTACTGTGTGAATTGATAACCCATCCACCCCATTTGCAGACCTTTTCTACTCCGGGCCAGAGATCGTGTAGCTCATATAGGGAAGGAAGGACTAAAGCAGCTGCTTTTAATATCCCAGATCTCTTAGTCTGGGCTTCCTGATTCCCTCTATTATATGGGTAAGATCTCTGGTTCATGTGAGTTAGATTTGACACTCTGATTTATGTATTGACTCACTACGTATGTCCATTTGCTTTTCTCATTTCTTCCTTTTTCCCTGACCATCTAGGACCAGTTTTCTTCTTGAACTAATTTTTTAGTGTTTCCTTCATTGTACATTTATGTCAGTAGCCAAACAGAATGTTGTTTGTTGGTCTGAAATGTATTTTGCCTATAATTCTGGGAGATATTTTTCTGTACATACAGAATTCTACATTGGCAGTAATATTGTAGTACAGGAGTTGGTAAACCTCAGTCCCTGGGCCAGCTACCTGTTTTTGTAAATAAAGCTGGAACACGGCCGGGCCTTTTTGTTTACATATTGTCTATTGCCTCTTTCACACAGCAATAGCAGTTGAATAGTTGCAACAGAGATCATATGTCCTGCAAGTCTAAACTATTTTTACTTCGGCAGTTTAAGAAAAGGTTTACCTGGTTCATTGGTGATATTCTACTATCTATGGCTTTCATTGTTGCTATCAAGAAGTCACCTATCAGAACAATTGTTATTCCATTGAAGACAATTTGCCTTTGTTGATTTTTTTGCCTCTGATTTGTCTTAAGTATTAAAGATTTTTTAAAATTTAGTCTTGAGATTCATTGGATTACTTTTCTCTGTGGCTTAAGGCTTTTTATCAATTCCAAAAAATTCTCTTGATCCCAGGAGTTTGAGGTTACAGTAAGCCATGATCATACAACTGCACCCAAGCCTGAGTGACAGAGTGAGACACTCTCTTAAAAAAAAAAAAAAGGCCAGGCGCGGTGGCTCACATCTGTAATCCCAGCACTTTGGGAAGCCGAGGCAGGTGGATCACGAGGTTAGGAGATCGAGACCATTCTGGCTGACACGGTGAAACCCCATCTCTACTAAAAATACAAAACATTAGCTGGGCGTGGTGGCGGGCGCCTGTAGTCCCAGCTACTCGGGAGGCTGAGGCAGGAGAATGGCGTGAACGCGGGAGGCAGAGCTTGCAGTGAGTCAAGATCACGCCACTGCACTCCAGCATGGGTGACAGTGCAAGACTCCATCTCAAAAAAAAAAAAAAAAAAAAAGATATGGGAGTGCAAATGATCAAGAATAGCCAGAAGGATTTTTAAAACAAATAAACTTTAAGGATGTACACTGTCAAATTTCTTGGCTGAATTTAAAGCTATAGTAATCAAGAAAGTGTTATATTGGCATAAGAATACACATCTAAATTTGGGGGGCAGAATTGAAAGTCCAGAAATAAATCTATACATACATGGTTGTTTTTTACAAAGATATCAAAGTAATTCCGTAAGTTAGTGATAGTTTTCCCAACAACGTTGAAACTATCGCTGTTGATAGTCTGTCGAACAAAGTTTTTTCAACACTATATCAATAGTTATTGATATGGGGGAAAAATGAACAAGGTACATATGGGAAAATTAACTGAAATGAAAGCAGAAGCATTTAAGGAGAAAACATAGGTGAAGTATTTGGTATAGGCAAAGATTGCTTAGATATGCCACCAAAAGCATGAACCATAAAAGAACAAAATGATAAGTTGGTCTTTATCAAAGTTAAAAACTTTAGCTCTTCAAAACATACCATTTAAAAAATTAAGAACCAAGCCACAGTATGGCAGAATTATTCACTGTACATAAATCTGACAGAATTTGTATCCAGAATATGTAAAGAACTCTTACAATTCTGTAATAAGAATACAACTGGGCTGAGCGTGGTGGCTCATGCCTGCAATCCCAGCACTTTGGGAGGCTGAGGCAGGTGGATTGTTTGAGCCCAGGAGTTTGAGACCAGCCACAACGTAGAGAAACCCCATCTCTACAAAGAACCACAAATATTAGCCAGGCATGGTGTCACACACCTGTAGTCCCAGCTACTCAGGAGTCTGAGGTGAAAGGATCACTTGAGCTTGGGAGAGGTTGAGGCTGTAGTGAGCTGTGATTGCACCACCACATTCTAACCTGGGCAACAGAGTGAGACCCTGTCTTTAAAAAAAAAAAAAAAAAAAATGACTTCAACTGACCTGATGTTTTAAATGGGCAAAAGATTCAAACAAAAGAAGACTTGGGAATATGGCAAGCAAGCCTAGAAAAAATGCTTGATCATTAGGAAAATGCAGTTTATAACCACAATGAATTCTTTCTACACAGTGAAAGTTTCGAAGATCAACAATAGTGAGTATTAACAAGGATGTGAAGCAACAGGAATGCACATGTATTACTGCTTAAAATGTCAAATAGTGTATATGCTTTGTAAAACAAGTTGGCACTTTGTTTAAAAAGTTAGATATATACTACCATTTGATGGAGCAATTCTGCTTATACACAGATGTTTATAGCAGCTTTATTCATTATGATCCAAAGCTAGAAGCAATCCAGAATTATATACACAGGTGAATGTATAAACAAAATTGTGATTTATCCGTGTGGTAGAATACTACCCAGCAGTAGCAAGGAACAAACTAATATACACAAAAGCATACGTGAAACTGAAAATATGTCATGCTTATCGAAGGAAGCCAGGCACAAAAAGAAGCAATACGATTCTGTTAGCATGAAACTCTATAAAATACAACTCTAATATATAATGAAAGAAAGAAAATCAGTGGTTGCTTGTGGATGGGGAGATTTTCTCGAATGGGCACTAATCTTTGGGGGAAGAGGAAATGTTCCGTATATTGATGGTGGTGGTCAACAAAGTATCTGTTTTTCAGAATTTAACAAAATTAACCTAAAATGAATGCATTGAATTGTATGTAAATAATACCCAATGAAGTTAAGGAGGGACAATTTCTTCTTTGATGGAGGAAAAATATCCTCTGTAGTTAAAATGTACATTCTGAGAATTCAGAATTTATTAATCAGATATAAACTTAACCAGCAGCTTACATTCACCTTTGTGAAATTAACTGTTGTTTCATATTACAAAAGAAGGGGAGGTTGAAACTATTGCTAATCTTATTAGCAAGTGTATAAAAACATCTAATGATTGCCACTGGTCAAGGTTAAATAATTTTTGGTAGTGATAGGATTTCAGGTTTTATATAACACTTAATGTTTTGTTGTTGATAGTGTCATTATTATTTATAGACACATGTATAGCTTTCACAAGTATTTGATCCTCTTAATAGCCTGTGAAGTAAATAGGGTCAGTATTCTCTTTCACACCTGAGCAGCACAGGCTCAATGAAATTACTTAAAATGTTGGTGAAGATCACATAGCTGACAAATGCCAGAGAATCTAGGGGTTAAATTAGGGGCTTGGGGCTTCAAATTCTCTCAGCCCTATGACAGACACACTATTTCCCTTTAAACCATACTTTTGTATGTCTTATATGTCTGTCTTCACCTCTGTGTTGTTTTTTGTTTTAAAGACATGTAACTTCATTGACATGTTATTCTTGATAAAATTTGGATTTCTTTTCAAACTCAAGTTTTAAATATTGATTCACTGTATTGCCATATTAACCAGAAACATTTTTGGGCATTCATGGAGTAACCATAAAATATAGTGTCCAAAGAACAACTAAACTTTGATTGAAATACTTTTTTGTCCCACAAAATGAGTTGTTGGCAAAAAATTATGTAATTTAACTAGCTTTCAGAATCTGTTTAATCTACTAATCTAATTCATTATGATAATTTTCAGACTAAATAAACTTGAAGATACTATTACACTAATTAAAGGAAAGATTGAAGAAGTTCATCTTCCTGTAGAAAAAGTGGATGTTATTATATCTGAGTGGATGGTGAGTGTTTACGGAAAAAACTACTTTCATTGGTAAAATGAAAAAACTTTTTTAAAGTAATGAATAAGATAATAGTTTTCCTGAATTTAATTATATTCGATACATGGCAGAATGGTGACATTATTTTTTAAGTAGCTACATTAGTAGATACTGTAATGTGTAATTTTAAAAAAATAGCTACAGTCTTCTTACAGTAGTTTATTCCGAAATGGCGCTTATTTATTGGCTATTCATAATCTTTAAAAAGTGATAAATTATCTTTTTTATCTTAAAAATCCTAATAAATTATTTTTCTACTTTCTAAGTTTTAGATATCTAAGTGTTTGCCTGAAAGCCTTCAGGGACTAGTAAGAACTTATTAGGACTGTTTCATCAAAATTAACATAATACTGCCACCATTATCATACTGAATGTCCTATCTTTTTAATCTGTTAGGCCAAGTGATCAATGTCCATTATCACGTAAAATAGAATTTATTGCTGTTATTGAAATAATAAAAGGAAGGCATGTTACATAGCTTCATAATTTGCTGTTGAAATCTTGAGTCAAGACAGAATATTTATTTTTAAATATATGGAAAATAAAATTAATGGGGGCTGAGTATGGTAACTCACACCTGTAATCCCAGCACTTTGGGAGGCTGAGGCAGGTGGATCACCTGAGGTCAGGAGTTTGAGACCAGCCTGGCCAACATGATGAAACCCCATCTCTACTAAAAATACAAAAATTAGCCAGGCATGGTGGCAGGCATCTGTAATCCCAGCTACTTGGGAGGCTGAGGCAGGAGAATGGCTTGAACCCAGGAGGTAGAGTTTGCTGTGAGCCAAGATCACACCACTGCACTCCAACCTGGGCAATAGAGCGAGACTCCACCTCAAAAAAAAAAATTGTATTTGACAGCTGATTATACTTACTGATATGTCAATTTGACAGAAATAAACTGGATAGTATTTCTAATAAAGATTTTTAAATTATTTTGAAATTCTTTTTTCCTTAAAGTTCTATTTGGTAGATATATTTTCATAAAATAAATTTATCAAAAAATTTTAAGACAATGAGTTTTGCTTTATATTTTTTTTATAAATTTTGAATAAACATAGTTATAATCCTGGTGAAATAGACATTTCAAGGAACTTTTGGAATATTCAGATTTAATGTAGTAGTGTAGGGAGTTCCAGTCTAGAGCTGATGACAGTCACAGTTGTTGACGGTTACGATTTTGTATATGAAACAGTATGTTGATTTTTTTTTAATGCTAAGATTGGCCTTAAACAACCTTTAGTCACAATATTAATATTCTCACACCAAAGAATTTGTATCAGCACTCTAATTTCTCATGAATTGAAAGAGTAGATATGAATTAAAAATGTAACATTTCTTTAAAGACTATGAAAATATGCTTCCGAGAAAGCACATTTGAGGCATATAGTTGACAAGAATTTTAAATAGTTTATGCTGTATGTTTTACTCTTCTTGGAAAATGCATCTTTTAAATTACTCCAAAATAGACTTTATAGGCAAACCAAAAGAAAGACTTGTCCAAACTTCCTGTTACCTCAGTTGAACATTATTATATATCTGATTACAATAACTAATGGGATAGTTCTTGCTCTGCCTAGCAGAATGATACTTCTGGATGTTGATGTTCTAGGATTTTTCACTCCCAAATCTGAAAGATGATCTAGAATTATTAATATGCAATTAATACCTTAGAACCAGCTGATTTAATAACTGCAGTTAGCTGGATTGAATGAATTCATGAGATTGTCTTTATGATGTGAACTTTGAAAGTTATACTGTTGAAAGTTGTACTGGAATCCATTTTGTACCCTTCTGCTTTCTTCTGTACTAAGGAGGGCTAACCCTGCAGGCTGCCTTTCCAAAGCTCCAATGATGGCTGACTTCTACTGAGTTTGGGGAACCCAATGGGAAACACTAGAAACACTAAATCTCCCAAAATGTAAGAAAGGGAGAAGCCAGGGCATTTCTTCCCTTCTTTATCTCTAGTGTGTTGCTGGCAAAAGCTGTTTCTTTTGTGGTTCCACTTCCCACCGGACAAGCATGCTGTAATTCCAGCATCCACTGTGCAACCCCAGCCCTGGGTTCTTGTAGCAGTAGCCTAGGAATTATAAACTTGTGGGCATTATAAAGTCTGGTTGTCTCACTCTCTTGATGACTTCTCATATCTTTTATCCTCTGTATAAGTGACTTTTGACATTAATTTTCCTCTATTTTAGACAGCTTTTGTGGTTTCTCTTTTCCTAGTTTGTACTTATAACTCAGCTGTCCCCAGACTTCTTGGCACCAGGGACCAGTTTCATGGAAGACAGTTTTCCCATGGATTGGGGGATAGGGATGGGATGGTTTCAGGATAAAACTGTTCCATCTTACATCATTAGATTCTCATAAGGAGCATACAGTCTCAATTCCTCACATGCACAGTTCACAATAGGGTTCATGCTCCTATGAGAATCTAATGCCATTGCTGATGTGACAGGAGGCAGAGCTCAGGTGGTAGTGCTGGCCTGCTACTCACCTCTTGCTGCGCAGTCCAGTTCCTAATAGGCCATGGACTCTTGCTTTAACTGAAATAAAGAACATTTTTCACTTTAGAGCATTGGTTGGGTAGGACCTCTCCCTTCTTCAGGAAGGCAGTCATTGGAGTCACTGGAGCCTGAGATGAAAGGAGCCAGTTGTTTGGAAGCCAAGATGCTTGGAAACCAGTAATGAAAAACAAATCAGTGTGTCCAGGAAGGGATAACTAAGAACTTTTCTTCTTCCTCGCCACAAAGGTGTTACTTTTAAGCATTTGCATTATCTCACTGTCTGGCTTTCCTTGTTTTAAGCGAGTTGAAGTCTAGCAACTGTTTTAAGTGCTCTAGGTGGGGCATTGGACACTGAACTTATGGCAGTCAGCTCTGGATGGCCTTATTTCTCTAGTGAAATTTGCATTAAGGCATTAAGAAGGCTTGTGCTAAATTATTTTCAGTCATCTTTGTGGATTGGAAATATCATTTATGGTATCTTCTAAATCCTACAAGTCCCTAACTTTATTTAGTACTTTCATTAGGATTTTTGATGTGAGAAACTGGAAAACATTAATTACATAATTAAACAAAGGGCAGGTATGCTTTCTAAAATTTATCCTCCATGTTTCAGGCACATTGGCTGAAACAGTAGGCAAATGGTAAACGACTATTTTAAATCTGTAGCCACATTTTCATGAACCAGCATTTTAAACTTAAATTGCACAGACTCCTGTCTTTGTTTTTTCTTTACATACAACATAATAAGGATACAAAAATCTAGAATGAACCACGGTTAAGCATTTTTTTTTTCTCTTTTTACAAGTGTTTCCAACAAGGAAAGACAAAAATGGAATATACCCTCCAGAATTGGGCACAGATGTTTAATGGACGTGTAATCCAGTATAGCAATGTAGAAATCATATATTGCAGAGATGTACATCTGTTTTCTTCTTCTGTGGTCCACTAACTATTCCATGGCTGAATCTAAATATGTTTTTAGTCTGCACCTGTTCATGAATTTTTGTCTTTATTTTGGAAGATTTTTCTAGATAAGACTAATTTTAAAAGCTAAATTATTGCTGTTAGCATGTTATTTAATAAATGATCACTTGTCTTTTATTAACAAATTCCCAGTTTTAGGCTTGCCTTTAATTTTATATTTTCATTTTTGTTTTTATTTAAGAGAAGTTTTGTTTTTATTTTATATATTTAAGGTGTACAATATGATGTTTTTATTTACACAGTGAAATTATTACTGCTGTCACATTAACATGTCCATCATCTCACATACTTACCTGTCTTCGTGTATGTAGTAAGAGCACCTAAAATCTATTCTCTTAGGAAATGTTTCATATACAATACAATATTACTAACTATAGTCCTCATGCTCTACATTTTCATTTTCATCAGATGGAATTTCTGTTTGACAAAATTGTTTCAGTTAAATGTAAACAGTTTAATCCCCAGAAGATGTTAATACGTATTGCCTTTTGTGTCTGTGTCCCCATTTTTTACATTTTAGTCTACCAATAGAAGTTCTTGTTTTGAGAGCTGTTCTTTATTGCTTCTTATTTCTGACTATGTAATAAAACTGTTCAAAATAAGCATCCCTAATTCTGACCCAGTAAGCCAAATTGACTCATTTGGTGTTGCTGTGTTTCCTCTGTTTTCAGCATGACTTTGCAAGGACATAGAGTAAGTCCACAGGGCTTAGCATTAGTAAATGACGGAATGTGAATTGTAAGAGAATGTTCCCAGACAGAAATTCGCTGGCTTCAGACTTTTATAATTTTATGTACAACACATTAAAGGCATGGAGTTAGTATATGACAGGGTTAAGAATGTTGGTCCATAGGCAAACTACCTCCATTTTTGGGCATGTTACCTCTCTATGCCTCAGTTTCCTTCTCTATAAAATGAAAATAACAGTATTACCTACTTCATAAGGTTTTTTTGTGAGGATTAAATGAGTCAATACATGCAAATTTCTTAGAACAGTTTCTGGCACATAAGATCTTAATAATGTAGCCATTCAGTTTGGAAAGTTATACAAACTTTTAAGTACTCTGTAACTCATGAGCGAGCTACCACACTAGCTAATTCAATAAAAGTTGAAAATAATCATATACATGAAATAAAGAATATTAATTCTTGGAGGAAGAACATTCTTAGGGCTTCTCCCTCGCTTACAGCCCTTTGTAAAAGCAGAAGACTTTCTCTTTCCATGTCTAGCATTTACTAATTGACTGTCTGTGGTTGGTGTGCAGAAGTATGAAAGTAAACTGATGGATGTGAGTGACTGGGATTTGGGGTATTCTTGGTATTTTTCTTAATGTTAGTTGAATCAAAATGTATTTTATGTATATTTCAAGCATAATTCTCAGTTTGCTGCCTTGGAAACAATTTTTAGGCAGTACTGACAATGCCTAATAATTTTAGATAAAATATAAAATTCCCATTCCACAGTACTATTTTCTAGTACTGTTAAGTGTTAACAGGGAGATATTTATAGTACTTGAACAATGAAAGAAAAATTGTGGTTCGTATTTTTTCATAAGTACGCTAACATCTGAATCAAGAATAAAACGAAAACAAAGAGAATAGAAATGTAATTAAGAATACGTCCCTTGTGTATAATTATTTTGGTCTTATAATCTATATGTTTGTTTTGTCTATGCTCTTAACCACTTCCTAGCCTTTCTTTTATTCAATCTTCAATAAGTTATAAAGTATTCTAATCATGAATATTAAAAGGTTAAGTTATTCAGGAACACGAATCAATTGCCCTTATAAACATTTTTCAGGTAATCCCTCAGAGAACACAAAATGTTTGTTAATTTTGATTTTAAACTCTAAAATTCTATAACAACTTAAAAATATTTTGTCAGTAATACCGTTTACTTCTCCCTGGGAGTAAAAGTAAACCCTTCAAATTTACAGCTTGCATTTGTAGACACACAAGCATTTATGATAAATACAAATTATCTTCTGTAAACTGTATATTGTGTATACACGCCACTTTTTTTTTTTTTTTTTTTTTTTTTTTAACTTTTTATTTTTTATTAACGCCTTTTTTTTTTTTTTTTTTTTTTTTTGTCCATTCAACTGTTAATAGACACTTAGGTTGATTCTATATCTTGGCTATTGTGAATAGTGCTCTTATAAACGTGGGAGTGCAGACACCTCTTTGGCATACTGATTTCTTTTCCTTTGAATATGTAGTGTGATTGCTGGATCATATAATAGTTCTATTTTAAGTTTTTTGAGGAACCTCTATATTCTTTTTCATAATGGCTGTACTAATGTATATTCTTAACAGCAGTGTATATGAATTCCCTTTCACTGCATCCTTGCATCCTTATTTTGTCTTTTTGATAACAGCTGTTCTAACTGGCATGAAATAATATCACATTATAATTTCAGTTTGCATTTCCCTGATGATTAGTAATGTTGAGCATTTTTTAATGTACCTGCTGGCCTTTTATATGTCTTCTTTTGAGAGATGTCTATTCAGTTTATTTGCCCATTTTTGATCAGATTATTTGAGTTTTTGCTATTGAGTTCTTTATATATTCTGGATATTAATCTCTTGCTGGATAAATAATTTATAAATATTTTCTCCCACTCTGCAGATTGTCTCTTTATTGTTTTCTTTGCTGTGCAGAAACTTTAATTTTTTAGTGGCTTTTTTTTTTTTTTTTTTACTTTCAGATTTGGGGGTACATGTACAGGTTTGTTATTTAGGTAATAACTCATGCCATTGGGGTTTGTTGTACAAATTATTTCATCACCTGGGTACTAAGCCTAGTACCCAATAGTTATTTTCTTTTCTTTTATTTTTTTCAGACAGTCTCGCTGTGTCGCCCAGGCTGGAGTGCAGTGGTGCGGATCGCAGCTCACTGTAAGCTCCGCCTCCCGGGTTCAAGCCATTCTCCTGCCTCAGCCTCCCAAGTAGCTGGGTCTACAGGCGCTTGTCGCCATCCCCGGCTAAGTTTTTGTATTTGTCATAGAGACGGGGTTTCACTATGTTAGCCAGGATGGTCTCAATCTCCTGACCTCGTGATCCTCCCACCTCGGCCTCCCAAAGTGCTGGGATTACAGGCGTGAGCCACCGCGCCTGGCCCCCAGTAGTTTTTTTGTTTTTTTTTTTTTCCTCCTCTCCCTCCTCCCAACCTCTACCCTCAAGTAGACCCCAGTGTCTGTTGTTCCCTTCTTGTATTCGTGAGTTCTCATCATTTAACTCCCACTTATAAGTGAGAACATGCGGTATTTGGTTTTCTGTTCCTGCATTAGTTTGCTAAAGATAATGGCCTCCAGCTCCATCCATGTTCCCACAAAAGACATGATCTCATTCTTTTTTATGGCTGCATCGTGTTCCATGGTGTATCTGTGTCACATTCTCTTTATCGTACTCTGTCACTGATGGGCGTTTAGGTTGGTTCCAGTTCCGTATCTTTGCTGTTGTGAATAATGCTGCAATGAACATTCACATGCATCTTGCTCTTTATGGTAGAATGATTTTTATTTCTCTGGGTATACACCCAGTAATGGAATTGTTGGATCAAACGGGAGTTCTGTTTTTTTGTTTTGTTTTGTTTTGTTTTTGAGATAGGGTCTCCCTCTGTCTCCAAGGCTGGAGTGCAGTGGCGCGATCTTGTCTCACTGCAACCTCCGCCCCCCAGGTTCAAGCAATTCTCCAACCTTGGCCTCCTGAGTAGCTGGGACTACAGATGTGCGCCACCATGCTGGCTAATTTTTGTGTATTTGGTAGAGACAAGGTTTCACCATGTTGGCTAGGCTGGTCTCGAACTGCTGACTTCAAGTGATCTGTCCATCTCGGCTTCCCAAAGTGCTGGGATTATAGGTGTGCACCACCGCACCTGGCCTGGTAGTTCTGTTTTTAGCTCTTTGAGGAATCACCATACTGCTTTCCACAATGTTTGAACTAATTTACACTCAGTGTGTAAGTGTTCCCTTTTCACTTCGATCTTGCCAGCACTCTTATTTTTTGACTTTTTTTTTTTTTTTTTTGAGATGGAGTCTCACTGTGTCGCCCAGGCTGGAGTATAGTAGCGCAGTCTGGAGTGTAGTAGCAGTCTCGGCTCACTGCAAACTCCGCCTTCTAGATTCACGCCATTCTCCTGCCTCAGCCTCCCGAGTAGCTGGGACTACAGGCACCCGCCACCGCGCCCAGCTAATTTTTTGTAATTTATTCTATTTCACCGTGTTGGCCAGGAAGGTCTCGATCTCCTGACCTCATGATCCGCCTGCCTCAGCCTCCCAAAGTGCTGGGATTACAGGTGTCAACCACCGTACCTGGCCTACTTTTTGACTTTTTAATAATAGCCATTCTGACTGGTGTGAGATGGTATCTCATTGTGATTTTGATGTTCATTTCTCTAATGATCAGTGTTGATACTGAGCTTTTCTTCATATGCTTGTTGGCCACATGCATATCCTCATCAGCATGGGATTTTTTTGTAGAAGCTATTTAATTTGGTATAATCCCATTTGTCTGTTTTTGCTTTTGTTGTTTGTGCTTTTGAGATCATCTCCACAAAGTCTTTGCCCAGACCAATGTCCTGAAGCATTTCCCGATGTTTTCTTCTATTAGTTTAATAATTTAAGATCTTGGCTGGGCGCAGTAGCTCACGCCTGTAATCCCAGCACTTTGGGAGGCCAAGGGGGGCCAATCACGAGGTCAGGAGATTGAGACCATCCTGGCTAACACAGTGAAACCCTGTCTCTACTAAAACTACAAAAAATTAGCCGGGCATGGTGGCGGGTGCCTATAGTCCCAGCTACTCGGGAGACTGAGGCAGGAGAATGGCATGAACCCAGGAGGTAGAGCTTGCAGTGAGCTGAGATTGCGCCACTGCACTCCAGCCTGGGCGACAGAGCAAAACTCCATCTCAAAAAATAAAAATAAAAATAAATAATTTCAGTTCTTACATTTAAATCTTTAATCCATTTTTAGTTGATTTATTATTTATTTATTTATTTATTTATTTTCTGTCACCCAGGCTGAAGTGCCCTGGCACCGTCTCAGCTCACCGCAACCTCTGCCTCCTGGGCTCAAGCAATCCTTCCACCCCAGTCTCCTGAGGAGCTGGGACTACAGGTGTGCACCATTATACCCAGCTAATTTTTGTGTTTTTAGTAGAGAGGGTGTTTTGCCATATTGCCCAGGCTGGTCTTGAACTCCTGGGCTTAAGCAAGCCACCCACCTCAGCCTCCCAAACTATTGAAGAGGGTGTCCCTTCTCCAATGAATGTTTTTGGTACCTTTGCCAAAAATCAGTTGGCTATAAATGTATGAATTTATTTCTGGGTTCTCCAATATGTTCTTTTGGTCTATGTGTCTGCTTTTATGCCAATATCATGCTGTTTTGGTTACTATAGCTTGTTGACATCAGGTATTGTGATACCCCCAGCTTTGCTCTTTTTGCTCAGGATCACTTTGGCTATTCAGGATCTTTTGTGGTTTCATACAAGTTTTACGGTTGTTTATTTCTATGAAGAATGTCATTGTTATTTTGATAGGAATTACACTGAATCTGTAAATCACTTTGGCCAGTATGGTTATTTCAACAGTATTAATTCTTCCAATTCATGAGCATGGGATGAGTTTCCATTTTTGGTCGTTCTCTTCAATTTCTTTCATTAGTATTTTGTAGTTTTCATTGTAGAGATCTTTCAACTCTTTGTTTAAACTTATTCCTAAGTATTTTATTTTACTGTAGTTATGTAAATGGCATTGCTTTCTTGATTTCTTTGTTACTTCCCCTGGGTATAGAAGTGCTACTATTTTTGTATACTGATTTTGTATCGTGCAGCTTTACTGAATCTGTCAGTTCCAAGAGGTTTTTAGATTTTCTGTGTAAGATCATGTCGTCTTCAAACAGGAACAATTTGTCGCCCTTCTTTCCAATTTGGATGTCCTTATTTATTTTTCTTGCCTGATTGCTCTGGCTAGTGTTATGTTGAATAAAAGTGGTGAAAGTGGACATCCTTGTCTTATTCCATTTCTTAGAGGAAATGGTTTGAACTTGTCCCCATTCAGTATGTTGTTGATTGTGGTTTTGTCATTGATGGCCTTTGTTGTGTTGAGGTATGTTCCTTCTATGCCTAACTTGTTGAGAGTATTTATCATGAAGCGATGTTGAATTTTATCAGATGCTTTTTCTGTGTCTTTTGAGATGATCATATGGCTTTTGTCTTTCATTTTGTTGAAGTATCATGTTTATTGATTTGTGTACATTTTGTCATCCTTGCATCTCTGGGATAAATCCCACTTGATCATGGCAAGTGATCTTCTGATGTGCCACAGGATTTAGTTTGCTAGTATTTTGTTAAGGACTTTTAGATCTGTGTTCATCTGGGATATTGGCCTGCAGTTCCTTTTTGCTGGTGTCTTTAACTGATCTGTGTAATGCTAACCTCGTAGAATGAGTTTGGAAGAAATCCCCACTCTTGATTTTCTGGAAGAGTTTGAGAGTAGTCGCTGTTAGTTCTTGAAATGTCTGGTACAATTTAACAGTGAAGGCATCGAGTCCTGAATTTTTCTTTGATAGACTTTTTACTACAGATTCAATCTAGTTACTTGTGTTCTGTTCAGATTTTCTATTCCTGGTTCAATCTTGGTAGGTTGTATGTGTCCAGAAATGTATCCATTTCCTCTAGGTTTTCCAGTTTGTTAGCGTATGGTTGTTCATGATAGTCTCTAATAAACCTTTGCATTTCTCTGGTATCTGTTTTAATGTCTGTTTCTGATTTTATTTATTTTGGTGTTTTCTCTCTTCTTGGTTAGTCTAGCTAATGGTTTGTCAATTTTGCTTATCTTTTTTAAAAACCAAGTTTTCTTATTGATCTTTTCTATTTTTTAAGTCTCAGTTTTGTTCAATTCTGCTCTGACCTTTATTATTTCTTTCCTTCTACTTTGTTTTTCTAGTGTTTTGAGATGCATCATTAGGTTTTGTATTTGAGATCATTCAACTTTTTTTGATGTAGACATCTGGTGGAGCAATGGCCGTTTCCAGACTTCCTAGTGTTCCAAAGGGAAAGACTTCTACCTGTAGATGAGTTTTAGTGTTCCAGTTGGGAGTGGTGTGGTGACTCTGTTTCCAGATAGATGCAATGGTACAGCCTCTACGCAGCTTCTTGACCTGTGTTCAACATCAGCAATAATATGAGTTACTCAGTGGTATAGGCTGTAGAAGTCTGTGGCAGTGGTGGCAGCAGCATAGTTTTTAAGGTACGCAGTTGCAACAGTTTGGGAGATCCTCCTGTTTTCATTTTTCCTACAATAGGAAGACTTAGCTGACCCTGCTGTTAGGTCTGACATGGTCTATAAGCAGCAGCAGTGGTGCTTGGAGCTGCAATGGGGCCACAGTACTGCAATCAGAGTCCCATGAACCTATTGTGGCACCTGGGTCTTGGAGTGCCGATTCACCCTCTGTGGCAGGGTTGGATGTAAGTTTCCCACAAGAACCAGGATCTGTGACAATGAGGCACCCTCCAGCAGCTCGGAACCAGACAGCTCAGTTGTAACTGTGGTTTTACCCTTGGAGTTCAAGCCACAGCACTGGCCTGACCCTGGGGAAGCAGGGATGTTCTGGAGGTTTGGGCTTGGGGGAGCAGGGTAGACTGTATAGTAGTGACTCTAGACACTAGGATGGTGGGTGTTAGCTGTATCCCAGACTCTGTGAGGCTGGGTGCAGCAGCAGCAGGTACCCCAGAATGGTGGAGCTCAGCTGTCATTTGGGCCCTAAGGGCAGCTGGTGGCCTAAAGGCACAGTGATGACTCTACTTCCCAAGGAAAGGGGTGTTTCTGCAGCTCGGACTCGTGGGGGTTAATCTAGCTTCAGGCAAGCAGGGTACTAGAGTTGTTGTGTAAGGTAGGGTGTCTCAGCTCAGCCGCTGCTCTTGTTTCCCTGGGATGCAGGATACTGCATCAGCTCAGCCCTGGGATGCACAGATACTTAGCTTAGCCAGGTCACTGATTCGCCAGAGGATGATATGCCACTTCACCATAGGCCTGTGGGGCATTACTGTTCTGGGTGGCCCGGGCACCATTTCTCATGATACTGGGTACTACTTCAGCTTAGGTACTGGGGTTGTGGCTTCTCTGGGCAGCCAAGGCACCATTTCCTGGGATGCAGGGCACTGCTTCAACCCTGATGGCAGAGCAGTGTTACTGCTCTGAGTGGCCCTAGTACTCTTCCCAGGAGGCAGCATACTGCTGCAGCTCCAGCTCGAGGGGGTGGGGAGAGGGGTAGGTGGAGTGCCTCCACCTCTGCTTGACCCTACGTGTAAGGGTGTAACAGCTGCTCACAGCTCTGCCTGGGGAAGTTGGACCACCAGACTGGGGTGGTTCAGCAGCTTAGCCTTAGAGGTGAACGGGAGCTGTGGCTACTAGCCCCTGAAGCAAGGTACACTTCAGCCGTAGTTTCAGTTCCAAGATGGCAGTAACCACACAGGCCACTGGGGGCAGGACACAGTGTCAGTATCTCTTGGGAGAGCACGGCTTTTTGGACCCCAGGCAGCTCCCTCAGCTGGCATATTGCCTATCAGGACTGCAGGCGACCCCAGTGGTGAGGTCTGTAGATGTCCAGTGTGTTGATGGAGGTTGCTGGGATCCTCTTGCTTACCTCTTTGCCTTAGGGAGAAGTTCCTCCTGATTCCCACTTGATCCTGGTTGGGGTTTGGGGTGGTAGGAGACTGGTGTTTTCTTTCATTCTCTATGTGGCCATCCTGAGTTTTTGTGCTCACCAGGCTTTCTGTTACTCCAGTGATGTCTCCAGAGCTCTCCCTGGGTTATTTTCGTTAACATAGTTGTATATTTCATTGTTCTTGCTGTCTTTGTGAAAGGGACAAGTGCTAGTGGCTTCTGGTCAGCCCTTACTGATATCACTCTTGAAAGCCACCAATTTTATTAATATACATTGCAGTTTCAAAAATCGTAGTATTAGGGGAGGTGTCCATTTTAGAATTGATGAAATACTGTAAATAAGTGGAGATCATATTACCATGTTTGAAGTTTGAAAGACATTGTAAAGGTGTCAGTTCTCTTAGTATTAGTCTGTAGATTTAATGCAATCCAGTAAAAATCCCAACCATGTTTATGTGGAGTTTGAAAAATCAGCTTTTTAGGTAAATGAAAAAGAAGCCCAAAAGCAGCCTGTATACTTTTAAGAGAATAAGGTGGGAGGACGTGGTGTACTAGATATCAAGCTATAAAGTATAATACAGCAATTAAAACAGTGTTTGACTTGTGCAAAGACTGACAAACAGACCTGTGTAACCCATACTCATAAGGTCACTTGATTTATGGTAAAGGTGGTATTACAGAGTAGTGAGGAAAGGATGATGCTGAAACAACTGAATATCCTTACTGGGGAAAATATAAAGAAATAAGACTTCTACTTCATAGAAAATGAAGAAATCAGTTCCAAGTGGAGTAAAGTTCTACATGGAAAAAGAGCCTTAGGAGAGAATAAAAGGGGAATACATTTATGACTTTGGATAGAGAAAATTTCTTAGTCAAAACCCCCAAAATACTAATGTTAAGAGAAAAGATAGTGGCTCACTTTTGTAATCCCAGCAGTTTGATTGGCTGAGGCAGGAGGATGGTTTAAGCCCGGAAGTTCAAGACTGCATGAGCTGTGATTGCACCACTGCACTCCATCCTGGGCAACAGAGCAAGATGCTGACTCTTAGAGAGAGAGAGAGAGAGAGAGAGAGAGAGGCTGGGTGCGGTGGCTCACGCCTGTAATCCCAGCACTTTGGGAGGCTGAGGCAGGTGGATCATGAGGTCAGGAGATCGAGACCATCCTGGCTAATGCAGTGAAACCCTGTCTCTACTAAAAATACAAAAAAAAGGAGAAAGAGAGAGAGATAAAGAAAAAATAAATTGGACTACATCAAAATTAAGAGATTCTGTCATAAAAATACATATTTAAGAGCATGAAAAGCAATAACAGTCATTCTCGATGTCTTTTATGTACAGCGATGATGAATAAATTGATATGCTTTTATCCAAATGGTTAGTATTGTACTATATATTAAAATAGTAATATTAATTTTTCTTGAATTTTACAAAGAAAAAATTTGAAATTATATTGAAGCATTCACTGAGTACTTACTATGTCCCAAGCACTGGTTACTGTTGTGTTTGGCCATTCTTTGTACTAATCCTTTATTGGATATGTGCTTTGCAAATATTTTCTCCCACTCTGGCAGGTCCTTTTGTCCTTTTAACAGAGTCTTTCATAAAGCAAAAGTTTTTAATATTGATAAAGTCTAATTTATCAATTATTTTTATAGATCATGCCTTTGGTATCAAGTCTAAAATTTCTTAATCTGTAGTTTCTGTAGTTTCACCTCTCCCTTTTTTTTCTTGTCTCTTGTGTTCCTTTAACAAACCCTAGTAGTCCTCAATATAATATCTGAATTACAGGTTGATATATTGTAGTAATACACAGAAAATATCAAATAAGTATGTTTATGATTCAGATTTTACTTTCTGGTACTAGAAGATATTTTATGGTCATTTTTTACTGCCTAAATTTGGAATCAAAGAATCCTGGTCTTTCACTGGAAAATGATATGTAGAGACCATCATCTAGGTTCCTACAGACCAGATGTTATTAACTTTTTAAATATAAAAAGTCACAAATCTACACTCATATTTTCAATGTAAGATTATGGAATTTTTACTTGAAATCTTTGATTTTATACTTGCATCTCTTTACTTCTATGCAGAAAACCTTGGTTCCTAAGATAATAATTGCTTTATCATATAGCCTACCTATAATAGTTTCAGAATTTTATTTTTTTGTTTTTTTGAGACGGAGTTTTGCTCTTTTGCCGAGGCTAGAGTGAAGTGGCGTGATCTTGGCTCACTGCAACCTCTGCCCACCAGGTTCCAGTGATTCTTCTGCCTCAACCTCCCTAGTAGCTGGGATTAGAGACACCTGCCACCACGCCCTGGCTAATTTTTGTGTTTTCAGTAAAGATGGGGTTTCGCCATGTTGGCGGGGCTGGTCTTGAACTCCTGACCTCAGGTGATCTGCCTGCCTCAGCCTCCCAAAGTGCTGGGATTACAGGTTTGGGCCACCGCACCTGGCCAGTTTCCGGGATTTAACACCAATTTTACTACTAAACAATAAGACTTCTAAATGTAGCTTAAAATTTGTTTATATTTTTTCTTATAGAATGTATCTCATGAGAAATGTACAGTCAAAATATTGGTTCTACTTTTAAAGTCACTTGTCACTATTTTCTCCTTTTATGTTACTAACTTGATACACAACCAGATTTCAGTGTTTTCTTTTTTTCAATTTTGGGGAGGATTGCTTCTTTTTCCCTTGTTTAGTTTAATTTTGTGTTTTAGTTATGCAAAAAATTACTAATTTTTTAGTAATTTTTATGTACATTTTAAGATAACAGGAGATTCTGTTTCTTCTTCTGTTATCTTCCTTTGTGGATAGATGACCATTTTCTTTTTATCTTTGGGGTTATTTTGAAAATATTAGATATGTATATATTCACCATTATGCAAAAGTTAGCATATTCAAGATATTCTTCTATACTTTGCTTTTATTCAACTAAAATTCTATCTCAGAAATCACTTCATTATTCTATAGAAATATTTCTCATTCCTTTTTATGGCTGTACACACATGCACACCAACTTTCCTAGACATGTATTTGATTAATTTTGCACAGTCCCCTGACCTGAACTAATAATATTCAAGTATATTTCAAATATAAGGTTTTTATTCTTGTGTAGAATAAATTGTATAGATAATTACATTCTACATAATTCATGCTTATTTGAATTTTACCCATTCTTTTGCTATTACAAATAATATTGAATATTCTTGTACATGTGTAATATCATTTTATATTGCTAGAGGTGAGATTGATATATCAAAGGGTTAATGAGGGCTGGGCATGGTGGCTTATACCTGTAATCCCAGCACTTTGGGAGGCCAAGGCAGGAAGATTGCTTGAGGCCAGTTCTGGAGGGATGGAGAAAGGGAGGGAGAAGGCAACGTTACTGGTGATTGCCAAATTCTCCTCAATACTGTGTACCATTTGACTTTCTTACCAACAGTGGAATGAGAATACCCATGTTTCCGCAGTTTTACCAAAGAGTGTGTCAAAGGGTCACTTTTAAATTATTGAGTTTAGGTTTTTCTTGCCACCCAGGCATTGTAAATCAGAGTTGTATGTTTGGGGCCTGTCTTTTTTTTTTTTTTTTTTTTAAATGAAAAATTTATTAAAAATTAAAGTAAAAAACCAAGCAATGGAAGCAGACAAAGGAATGATTGATTGATGGAGTTACATGCAAGAAAGGCTAACATATTGTATGTTTTTCTGTACTAGCCTGGATGTCTGAAAGGTATTCTAGCATATAGTTCCAAGCAGGTGCAAGATGGCACTACCTTTGGGTCTAGTGGGAGACAATATTCATATAATTGGGTTCTGATTTGTATTCCTGGGTGTAAATCTTGTTCTTCAGATCATCCTTCTAGCCAGATAATAGCCAGCCTTCACTCTACAGCTGCCAAGGTATCTGTACAGCCTCTCTTGGTCCTTGTTGAAGCACTTTTCTGATGGCTACACAAATAGTCTTTTTTTTTTTTTTAATTTATTTTTTATTATTATTATACTTTAAGTTCTAGGGTACATGTGCATAACGTGCAGGTTTGTTACATATGTATACTTGTGCCATGTTGCTGTGCTGCACCCATCAACTCGTCAGCACCCATCAACTGGTCATTTACATCAGGTATAAGTCCCAATGCAATCCCTCCCCCCTCCCCCCTCCCCATGATAGGCCCCGGTGTGTGATGTTCCCCTTCCCGAGTCCAAGTGATCTCATTGTTCAGTTCCCACCTATGAGTGAGAACATGCGGTGTTTGGTTTTCTGTTCTTGTGATAGTTTGCCAAGAATGATGGTTTCCAGCTGCATCCATGTCCCTACAAAGAACACAAACTCATCCTTTTTTATGGCTGCATAGTATTCCATGGTGTATATGTGCCACATTTTCTTAATCCAGTCTGTCACTGATGGACATTTGGGTTGATTCCAAGTCTTTGCTATTGTGAATAGTGCCGCAATAAACATACGTGTGCATGTGTCTTTATAGCAGCATGATTTATAATCCTTTGGGTATATACCCAGTAATGGGATGGCTGGGTCATATGGTACATCTAGTTCTAGGTCCTTGAGGAATCGCCATACTGTTTTCCATAATGGTTGAACTAGTTTACAATCCCACCAACAGTGTAAAAGTGTTCCTATTTCTCCACATCCTCTCCAGCACCTGTTGTTTCCTGACTTTTTAATGATTGCCATTCTAACTGGTGTGAGATGGTATCTCATTGTGGTTTTGATTTGCATTTCTCTGATGGCCAGTGATGATGAGCATTTTTTCATGTGTCTGTTGGCTGTATGAATGTCTTCTTTTGAGAAATGTCTGTTCATATCCTTTGCCCACTTTTTGATGGGGTTGTTTGTTTTTTTCTTGTAAATTTGTTGGAGTTCTTTGTAGGTTCTGGATATTAGCCCTTTGTCAGATGAGTAGATTGCAAAAATTTTCTCCCATTCTGTAGGTTGCCTGTTCACTCTGATGGTAGTTTCTTTTGCTGTGCAGAAGCTCTTTAGTTTAATGAGATCCCATTTGTCAATTTTGGCTTTTGCTGCCATTGCTTTTGGTGTTTTAGACATGAAGTCTTTGCCCATGCCTATGTCCTGAATGGTACTACCTAGGTTTTCCTCTAGGATTTTTATGGTATTAGGTCTAACATTTAAGTCTCTAATCCATCTTGAATTAATTTTCGTATAAGGAGTAAGGAAAGGATCCAGTTTCAGCTTTCTACTTATGGCTAGCCAATTTTCCCAGCACCATTTATTAAATAGGGAATCCTTTCCCCATTTCTTGTTTCTCTCAGGTTTGTCAAAAATCAGATGGCTGTAGATGTGTGGTATTATTTCTGAGGACTCTGTTCTGTTCCATTGGTCTATATCTCTGTTTTGGTACCAGTACCATGCTGTTTTAGTTACTGTAGCCTTATAGTATAGTTTGAAGTCAGGTAGCGTGATGCCTCCAGCTTTGTTCTTTTGACTTAGGATTGTCTTGGGGATGCAGGCTCTTTTTTGGTTCCATATAAACTTTAAAGCAGTTTTTTCCAATTCTGTGAAGAAACTCATTGGTAGCTTGATGGGGATGGCATTGAATCTATAAATAACCTTGGGCAGTATGGCCATTTTCATGATATTGATTCTTCCTACCCATGAGCATGGTATGTTCTTCCATTTGTTTGTGTCCTCTTTTATTTCACTGAGCAGTGGTTTGTAGTTCTCCTTGAAGAGGTCCTTTACATCCCTCGTAAGTTGGATTCCTGGGTATTTGATTCTCTTTGAAGCAATTGTGAATGGAAGTTCATTCCTGATTTGGCTCTCTGTTTGTCTGTTACTGGTGTATAAGAATGCTTGTGATTTTTACACATTAATTTTGTATCCTGAGACTTTGCTGAAGTTGCTTATCAGCTTAAGGAGATTTTGGGCTGAGACAATGGGGTTTTCTAAATATACAATCATGTCATCTGCAAAGAGGGACAATTTGACTTCTTCTTTTCCTAACTGAATACTCTTGATTTCTTTCTCTTGCCTGATTGCCCTAGCCAGAATTTCCAACACTATGTTGAATAGGAGTGGTGAGAGAGGGCATCCCTGTCTTGTGCCAGTTTTCAAAGGGAATTTTTCCAGTTTTTGCCCATTCAGTATGATATTGGCTGTGGGTTTGTCATAAATAGCTCTTATTATTTTGAGATACGTTCCATCAATACCGAATTTATTGAGCGTTTTTAGCATGAAGGGCTGTTGAATTTTGTCAAAAGCCTTTTCTGCATCTATTGAGATAATCATGTGGTTCTTGTCTTTGGTTCTGTTTATATGCTGGATTATGTTTATTGATTTGTGAATGTTGAACCAGCCTTGCATCCCAGGGATGAAGCCCACTTGATCATGGTGGATAAGCTTTTTGATGTGTTGCTGAATCCGGTTTGCCAGTATTTTACTGAGGATTTTTGCATCGATGTTCATCAGGGATATTGGTCTAAAATTCTCTTTTTTTGTTGTGTACTCTGCCAGGTTTTGATATCAGGATGATGTTGGCCTCAAAAATGAGTTAGGGAGGATTCCCTCTTTTTCTATTGATTGGAATAGTTTCAGAAGGAATGGTACCAGCTCCTCCTTGTACCTCTGGTAGAATTCAGCTGTGAATCCATCTGGTCCTGGACTTTTTTTCATTGGTAGGCTATTAATTATTGCCTCAATTTCAGAGCCTGCTATTGGTCTATTCAGGGATTCAACTTCTTCCTGGTTTAGTCTTGGAAGAGTGTAAGTGTCCAGGAAATTATCGATTTCTTCTAGATTTTCTAGTTTATTTGCGTAGAGGTGTTTATAGTATTCTCTGATGGTAGTTTGTATTTCTGTGGGGTCGGTGGTGATATCCCCTTTATCATTTTTTATTGCGTCTATTTGATTCTTCTCTCTTTTCTTCTTTATTAGTCTTGCTAGCGGTCTGTCAATTTTGTTGATCTTTTCAAAAAACCAACTCCTGGATTCATTGATTTTTTGGAGGGTTTTTTGTGTCTCTATCTCCTTCAGTTCTGCTCTGATCTTAGTTATTTCTTGCCTTCTGCTAGCTTTTGAATGTGTTTGCTCTTGCTTCTCTAGTTCTTTTAATTGTGATGTTAGGGTGTCAATTTTAGATCTTTCCTGCTTTCTCTTGTGGGCATTTAGTGCTATAAATTTCCCTCTGCACACTGCTTTAAATGTGTCCCAGAGATTCTGGTATGTTGTATCTTTGTTCTCATTGGTTTCAAAGAACATCTTTATTTCTGCCTTCATTTCGTTATGTACCCAGTAGTCACTCAGGAGCAGGTTGTTCAGTTTCCATGTAGTTGAGCGGTTTTGATTGAGTTTCTTAGTCCTGAGTTCTAGTTTGATTGCACTGTGGTCTGAGAGACAGTTTGTTATCATTTCTGTTCTTGTACATCTGCTGAGGAGTGCTTTACTTCCAATTATGTGGTCAGTTTTGGAATAAGTGCGATGTGGTGCTGAGAAGAATGCATATTCTGTTGATTTGGGGTGGAGAGTTCTGTAGATGTCTATTAGGTCTGCTTGCTGCAGAGATGAGTTCAATTCCTGGATATCCTTGTTAACTTTCTGTCTCGTTGATCTGTCTAATGTTAACAGCGGAGTGTTGAAGTCTCCCATTATTATTGTATGGGAGTCTAAGTCTCTTTGTAAGTCTCAAAGGACTTGCTTTATGAATCTGGGTGCTCCTGTATTGGGTGCATATATATTTAGGATAGTTAGCTCTTATTGTTTAATTGATCCTTTTACCATTATGTAATGGCCTTCTTTGTCTCTTTTGATCTTTGATGGTTTAAAGTCTGTTTTATCAGGGACTAGTATTGCAACCCCTGCTTTTTTTTGTTCTCCATTTGCTTGGTAAATCTTCCTCCATCCCTTTATTTTGAGCCTATGTTTGTCTCTGCGTGTGAGATGGGTCTCCTGAATACAGCAGACTGATGGGTCTTGACTCTTTATCCAGTTTGCCAGTCTGTGTCTTTTCATTGGAGCATTTAGTCCATTTACATTTAAGGTTAATATTGTTATGTGTGAACTTGATCCTGCCATTATGATATTAACTGGTTATTTTGCTCGTTAGTTGGTGCAATTTCTTCCTAGCCTCGATGGTCTTTACATTTTGGCATGTTTTTGCAATGGCTGGTACCTGTTGTTCCTGTCCATGTTTAGTGCTTCCTTCAGGGTCTCTTGTAAGGCAGGCCTAGTGGTGACAAAATCTCTAAGCATTTGCTTATCTGTAAAGGATTTTATTTCTCCTTCACTTATGAAACTTAGTTTGGCTGGATATGAAATTCTGGGTTTAAAATTCTTTTCTTTAAGAATGTTGAATATCGGCCCCCACTCTCTTCTGGCTTGTAGAGTTTCTGCCGAGAGATCTGCTGTTAGTCTGATGGGCTTCCCTTTGTGTGTAATCCAACCTTTCTCTCTGGCTGCCCTTAAGATTTTTTTCCTTCATTTCAACTTTGGTGAATCTGGCAATTATGTGTCTTGGAGTTGTTCTTCTCGAGGAGTATCTTTGTGGCGTTCTCTGTATTTCCTGGATTTGAATGTTGGCCTGCCCTACTAGGTTAGGGAAGTTCTCCTGGATGATATCCTGAAGAGTGTTTTCCAACTTGGTTCCATTTTCCCCCTCACTTTCAGGCACCCCAATCAGACGTAGATTTGGTCTTTTTACATAATCCCATACTTCTTGCAGGCTTTGTTCATTTCTTTTTCTTCTTTTTTCTTTTGGTTTCTCTTCTCGCTTCATTTCGTTCGTTTGATCCTCAATTGCTGATACTCTTTCTTCCAGTAGATCGAGTCGGTTACTGAAGCTTGTGCATTTGTCACGTATTTCTCGTGTCATGGTTTTCATCTCTTTCATTTCATTTATGATCTTCTCTGCATTAATTATTCTAGCCATCAATTCTTCCACTTTTTTGTCAAGATTTTTAGTTTCTTTGCGCTGGGTACGTAATTCCTCCTTGGGGCCTGTCTTATGCGTATTGGAGACGGGGTGGAGTTAGGGAGGAAGTATGTGTTTGACTACTCAACACCAAGATTCTAAACTGAATTGGGGAAACAGGTGACAGCAAATGCGATTGTAAATTCACATTTGCTCTGTAGGTACATTTGTTTGTCCCAGCTCCGTTATTTAGGGCGATTTCTTCTTAGAGTTCTCACTTTGGTTGAACTTTGGGCTTTGTCTGCTATTTCCTCCATGTTCGTTGACTAGGTTTAGCAAATGCTCTCAAGGCGAAAGCCAGCTTACTGATGCGTCTAATAAGATGTTCTTTTTCCTCCTAGCATATTTGTTGTATTTAGAGTGTCAGTAGCTCCTAAAATACATTGTTGCTGGAAACAGAATGAGATCTTGTTCTTTATAGACTGAATCATACTGTCAGTAACTATTTCCTATAGCCTCAAAAGTCTGTAAGTATTCTAGAATCACTGTGTCTTAGTCCATTTGTGCTGCTATAACAGAATACCTGAGACTGGGTAATTTATAAACAAAGGAAGTTTATTTCTCACAGTTCTAGAGGCTGCAAGTTCAAGGTCAGAGTTCTAGCAGGTTGAATGTCCAGTGAGAGCTAAATCTCTGCTTCCGAGATGGTGCCTTGTTGCTGTATCCTCACATGGCGGAAAGAATAGAAGGGAATGAACCTACTACCTCAAGTTCTTTTTTAAGGACCCCAATCCCTTCCAAGCCCTCATGACTTAATCACCTCCTGAAGACTCCACCTTTAAATACTATCACATTGGTGATTAAGTTTTAACGTATTTTGGGGAACACACTCAGACCATAGCACACACTGTTACTATGTAATACTATAATTGTCTTTAATAAAAGTGCTTGGGGCTGGGCACAGTGGCTCATGCCTGTAATCCCAGCACTTTGGGGGACTGAGGTGAGTGGATCACTTGAGGTTGGGAGTTCAAGACTAGCCTGGCTGACGTGGTAAAACCCTGGCTAAACCCTGGTAAAACTCTGGCTAAATAAAAAAATTAGCCAGGCATGATGGCGTTTACCTGTAATCCCAGCTACTCAGGAAGCTGAGGCAGGAGGCTGACTTGAACCGGAGAGGCTGAGGTTGTAGTAAGCCAAGATCACGCCACTGCACTCCAGCCTGGGCAACAGAGGGAGAGACTGTTACTTTTCTTTTTCTTTTTTGGGAGGGAGGGTCTTGCTCTGTTGCCCAGGCTGGGATGCAGTGGCACAATCGTGGCTCACTGCGGCCTTGACCTCCTGGGCTCAAGCTATCCTCCTTCCTCAGCCTCTGGAGTAGCTGGAACTACTGGCATGAGCCACAATGCCCAGCTAATCTTTCAATTTTTTGTAGAACGGGGTCTCCCTGTGTTGCTCAGGGTGGTCTCAAACTCCTGGGTTCAAAGGATCCTCACTCCTCAGCCTTGCAGGTGTTGAGATTACAGGCATAAGCCACCATGCCTGGCCAACATTAATTAGTTTTGAGAGTGGAATATCCAATTATCATTAATGAATTTTGTCACCCACCGTGGGGGATTGTGAATATTGTTTTAGAAACTGTTTTTGTGGGTCTGGTATAAGACCCACACATGCCTTTGGAAATAGTTTTAGATATTCACTTTTTCTTTTGATAGACTTGCTTATTGGACAGTTTTCTGCAGTCTGAGGAATAGGGCCAATTTGACTGTCAGTCTTTTGTGGATTAAGTGAGAGTGCCATCTAGTGGGAGAAAAAACTAATACAAGTTTTTTAAACTTTAGAATATGCAGTGGAAATTATTTCTTGTGCTAAGTTATGTTCTCCAGAAGTCCACAGCACTAAAAAAGTGGGAACTGTATGTTGGAAGGTGAGAGAAGTGGAAGATAGTAGTCTTGCAGAACAGTAGCAAGCATATAATAGGGACCTGATAAGTGGCAGTTATTGCCCTGATTCTTCTTGCATGGAAGGTGGTGATCAAGTTAAATAATAGGTAAATTAGGAGCTTCTCTGACAGATATTTGTGATTAATACATGTAAGATTCTATTGTCATTTTTTGACTGTGTGATATATAGATATTATAAATTTTATTCTTTTTTTTTTTTTTTTTTTTTTTGGTCTTTAACCCTGTTACTCAGGACCCACCCCTCGTCCCCAACAAAATCTGTTACCAGTTTCTAGTATATCCTTCTTAAAATATTTCACTCTATTATAAACATGTATGTATATTTCTACCCCTTGGCATACTCATTCACTTAACAGATAGTGTGGCTACTACGTACCTGGCATTCTTCTAGGTGGGATAAAGCAGTGAATCTCATATTCAGTGTAAGGTATGCCTATTCTACATATTGTTCTGTACCTTGCTTTTTTCATCAATAATAAGTTTCCCTCTAATGACTGCTATAGCTGCATCCCACAAATTTATTCAATTCAAAATACACCCTTGTGATTTCTGCTTTGGTCCATGGATTATTTAGAAGCATGTTTAATTTCTAAATGTTAAGAAATTTTAAAAATATCTTTGTTATTAATTTCTAATTTAATTTGGTTGTGATAAGAGAACACGCTCTATATGCTATCATTCCTTTAAATTTGTTCAGACTTGCTTTATGGCCCAGCATATGGTCTCTCTTACTGAATGTTCCACACTGATTTAGAATGAAGTACTCTGTTATTGTTGGAGTGTTACATAATTGCCATTTGAGTCAAGTTGGTTGATTGTATTGTTCAGGTCTTTTAAATCCTTATTTATTTTGTCTGTTAATTCTGTCAATTACTGAAAGAAGAAGAATGAAATTTCTACCTGTAGTTCAGGGTTGTCTCTCTCCAGTTCTGTCAGGTTTTGCTTCAGGTATTTTTATGTGGTTATTAGGTGCATACACATTAGGTTTTTAATGTGTTATTGATAGTTTGGCTTCTTTATCATTATGAAGTATTGTTCTTTGTCCCTGATAATGTTTTTAATAATTGTAATTTTCTTATGGTTAATGTTTAAATGTTATGGGTTTTCCCACCCTTTTTCTTTAAATATAAAAACATAGATAGGTTAAAAGTGGATTTCTTCTGTATAGCACTTTCTTGATTTTTCCTTTTCTCAACCTCTCTAACAATCTTTTCCTATAATCTTAATGTCTTTTTTAAAAAAATCAGTTTCACTTTTTCTTTCAAAATAGAGCATGAAAAACTGTTGTCTTTTTAGCTTGTGATTATTTGCCATTTTCTTTTTTAAAATTTTACATACAAATAGTGTATAATAATGATATAAAATTCACAAGATATGAAAGAGTTTATATTGAAGGGTTACTCTCCTTGCCTTCCTATACCCCTACTATTATATTCCATCTACAGAGGCAATGATTTTGTCTAATTGTGTACTGTTCCACACACGCTATAACCATTTATAAGCAGATATGAATGTGTTCTTTTTGCTTTCACCCACATTATTGTATATTATATATGCTAGTTATATAAATCTTCTTTGTATAACTTTTTTAGTTGTGAAATGTACCATACACAGAAAATTACATAAACTTACAGGTACAGTATAACAAATAGTTATATAATGAACACCTGTGTGATCATCAGCCAGATGAAAATATAGAAGGAAGACATCCAGATATCATTTCTTAGTTACAACTCCCTACCCGAGAGGTAACCACTCTCCTGTCCTTTATGATAATCATTTCCTAGCTTTTCTTTTTGCTGTTACCACTTATACTTACATCCCTAAACAGTGTAGTTTATATTTACCAGTTTTTGAAATTTATATAAATGGAGCAAAACGTATCTTTTTCTTTTTTAAATGTGTTTTTTTGCTTTCTTCACTCAGTCATGTTCATAACATTCATTTATTGCCTATAAGGATAATTTATTTTCATTTCTATAGATGTCATTGTATGAATGTACCGTAAGAAAACACATTGTAGGAAAGTGTTTTTCAAATTTTACTGTTGGTGGGTGCTGGATCATTTCCAGTTTATTATCATGCAAATAATAGTGCTATAGTGTGCTTGTATGTGTGTGCTCTTATACTTAAGCACTTGTGTCTAGGTATACAATTAGGAGTAGAGTTGCTAGATCACAGGGTATGCTGCTCTTACATGTTAATGGATAATCCTGAAGTACTGTACTTTTCCAAAGTACTGCAGTAAAATTTTATTTCATGCCTCCATAGACTTCTCAACCCTGGGGATTGTGTGACTGCTAATTTGGTAGTCATGTAGTATTTTTCCATTGTGTTTGAATTACTAATGAATTAATATATTTTTTGTCTTATGAAGTAATTGTATATAATTATTTTGCCCATTTTTCTTTTGGGTTGCATACTTTTTTTTTTTTTTTAACAATTAGTATTCTTCATTGGAGATGGAAAATATATAAATGTGTATATGTGTGTGGGTGGCCAATATCTTTTCAGACTCTGTAACTTCATTGTTTTTATGAGCAGAGGTTCTGGGATTTAACATAGTCAAATGTATTGTATGGTCAGTACTTTTTTCACAGGAACATGAAAATATTCTCCATAAGCTCTATACCTTTCCCTTTTACATTTAGGTCTTTTTACTCCACTCATACAATTGTGGGAATAAAAATTGTCGTAGTCTTTCTGTGGGCAGTTTGATAATACATATCAAAATTTTGAATGTGCATATCCTTTAATCCAAGAATTCTACTTTAAGAAATTTAGCTTGGCCAAATACATTAAACATTGTACAAAGATGTTTATGTGTGTATATGTACATGCCAACACAACATTTCCTACTCATTCTATGGCAAATAAGTGCAAAGGGTAAAGGTATCCCTGTTGAGTGATATCATCAGCCGCCTGTATTTTGCCAAGTGCGTAACAGTATAATATAATCTTTATCAGTCACTGTGGAGCTGTAAGGAAAGTATCTTACCCAAATGGATTTTATATAATTACTTTGAAAACTCTCATGTAATTTCATTATCACATTTATTATAAATTAGGTGGATATTATTAGCACATTTTAAGATGGAAGGGTCAAGTGATAGACTGCAGAATCATTGAAAAAACTTTGTGGTAAAAATGTTTAATATCTAAGGCTATTATAACAGTGAAATAAATAGAGATTGTATTGAATTCTGTAAGATCTTAAGTTTGGTACTATTTTTTTTAAGCAGAGAACACAGTAGATTAGGAAAGAATGCTTATTTATTTGCATTTTGGATACCTCTAGAACAGTGGTTTTCAATGGAGTGGAAGAGGGGACAATTTCGTACTCCTGGGGATATTTGAGAGATGGGCAATCTCTGGAAACATCTTAGATTGTTATAATTTGGGACTGTGGGTTGGGTGGGGACAATGGTGCCAGTGGGTAGAGGCCAGGAATGCTGCTAAACATCCTTCAGTGGACAGGAAAGCCCCTACAAATTTATCTGGCCCAAAATGTCATTAGTGTCAATATCGAGAAACCCTGCTTTAGAATGATTGTTTCTATGCGTTTATAATAACTTATTATCAACATTGCTAGGTTCCTGTGGCTCTCTCTGAACACGTAAAGCCACCTTCAGCATGCTGCCACTGTTCTGCTTCTGTCAGTTGTGTGGTTTACCAAGAGCTTATTGTGTTTGTTTGCCTGCTTATTTATGTAAAATCAGTTAAATATGAACACAAACGATTGATAAGATTATATAAAGGATACAGTTGGTTTTTTTCTATGCAAACAAAAGTGACTGCTTTGGAAAAACTCAGGAAGGAGAAAACACTTAAAAAAAGCTGTAGAATGGAGTGAGTAAATTGTTTTACTCATAAACAACTGTAAATTGTTTGTAAACAAATTGTTTTACTCAGTCCATTCCACAGTGGTTTTTTGTTTGTTTGTTTGTTTTGGTGTTTTCTCCTTCCTGGGTTGTCGTTGTCTCCTCCTAGTTTGAAGAGTAGGAGTAGGAGGGTGGAAATCATGGAATTCAAGGAGGATTCTCCACTTAGCAAGTGCTGATAGATTTTTTTTCTTCTATTTAACCAAACCTGGAAATTACTTAAAATCTATGAATGTGGTTTAGATAGGGAAGATGATGAGGATTCCAGTCAGTGAGTATGTCCTCAAAGAATGCTGGCAAACAAATCTGTATGTTTTTACTTAAAATGTCTTGTTTCCCATTAACAACTGACTGCCAGCTCCAATCACATAAAAAAAAATTCTATCTACAGTGAATGTTACAGAATTTGAGAGTAATACTGGAAAAAATGTTATCAACCGCTTATTATGATTCAGAGATATACTACATAGAAATTATGATTAGATTATATAGGCTTGTGTATTTGTTGCAGGTAATCTTTTATCTTTAAACATTTCAGATTATTGATTCTTTGTCGTCCTTCAGATTAACTCTTCCATTTTATTTGTAACTCTCCCTTGCCTCACCTTTTTTTTAATAGTTAAATTTGCCTAAAGATGTATCAGTAATTCAGTTATTTGAACTACAAAAAGTTAGAAAGGCACCTTATACTGAAGGTATCAAAAGTTTCATTTATCACTAATGTATCTAATCCAAGAAAATATCATGAACAGCCATTTTAAAAATAAGATTCCCACTTCAATGAATGAGGTTAATATTCTAGTCCCTGATTTAATTCCATATGTTCCTTTACAGTAACCATTAAAGTATAAATGCAATATTTAATTTTTTAAAAAGTAAATGTTACTATTGAAAGAAGAATGCCCATGAGCATCATGGGAGAAAATATCAGGCGTAATTCTCCTTCCAGATGGCACCGCTACAGGTGAGGCAGCAGCCTGTGAAATTACAGTCTGAATTACACTGCAGATGAGCGGGGCATTTGGACCAAAGCCTTCTGGTATCAGTAATAAATGACTTGGTTCAGAACCAAGGACAATTCCCAGGAATTTAAAGGCTGTTGTATCACATAGGGAGCCTATCGTAAAATGAAGTTTAGCAAAGGGGAAAGTTGAGAGAAAGGACAATGACCATTAGCAATACATATATGAATCTTTTCATCTGCTAATATTTTTAACTGGATATTTTATCTCATGAATGTCTTATTCTATATATATTCTAGTATGTGCATTGATTTTTCCAAACTAATATTTTCACAATGAATGGTGGCTAAGAGCCAGTTGCCAACTGAGATATTACTCTGAAATGATCGCACACCTGTTGTAAATTCTAATCTTGTTTAATATGGTCTATGAAAATTTTTCATTTTTGGAATGCTTGAATCCTTAATTACAAATGTAGTATAATACACATACTAAATCTTACTTTCAATTAGGCAAATCAATTTAAGAGGCAACATACAAGGGCAATTCAGAACTTGTGTAGTGAGATCAAGGTTCAAATTCTGTCTCATTCACTCCCCAATTTATGTGACTGAACTATTATTTTAGATCTCAACTTAACATAAATAAATTAAATTGGAATAACAATAAATGGTGCTTTGGGGAAGAATTAAATGAAATAATTTTTATAGAGGCATTACAATGAATTTTAACAATTATCACCACCATTATTTGTCAGTTTTAATTTTAGAAAACAAAATATCGGCCGGGCGTGGTGGCTCAAGCCTGTAATCCCAGCACTTTGGGAGGCCGAGACGGGCACATCACGAGGTCAGGAGATCGAGACCATCCTGGCTAACACGGTGAAACTCCGTCTCTACTAAAAAATACAAAAAACTAGCCGGGCGAGGTGACGGGCGCCTGTAGCCCCAGCTACTTGGGAGGCTGAGGCAGGAGAATGGCGTAAACCCGGGAGGTGGAGCTTGCAGTGAGCCGAGATTGTGCCACTGCACTCCAGCCTGGGAGACAGAGCGAGACTCCGTCTCAAAAAAAAAAGAGGAAAACAAAATATCATTTTAAAATAACATTTTAATTTGTACCACAAAAAATAACAAAAAGCAAGCAGTTTCCTTTTAACAAATATATTACATATAGTATTAATAACTTTTATTCATTTATTCATTTTAAAGTTATATATTGAGTTCCTACTATCTACCAGACACATTTTCAGCCTTCAGGAATATAGCTTCAAACAATATGACAAAATCCTTAGTCTTGGAGCTGTTAGTTTTGTAAGGAGACAAAATAATAACAAAAATAAATAGTATTTTAATTCATACGTGCTATGATGAAATACAAAGCAGGATAAATAAATGGAGCTTGATGAAAGAAAAAGAAAGGATATTTTATGTAGGAACATCAGAGAAATTCTTTGTGATGAGGTAACAGCAGAGCTGAAAGATAGAGCCAGAATACTAGAAAACAATTTGACAATGACAAATCAGTACAAACTTTTTTGGGCTTTTGTCTAAAAAGGATTGGACTGTAATTAATACTTAATTTGTACTAAAGTGTTAATTTTATTTATTTTATTTTAAGTTTTAAAACACAGCAATCTTGCAAATAGGGACCATTTTTTTCACCAAATCTATTAATGTGTTTTACCAGCCAGTCTTTTCCTCATAAGATAAATAGATGCCTTCCATTTAATAATTCCTTGGCATAAATTATAATTCACTATAAGCAATAGTTGAATGCCTATTTATAAGCATTTGTGTGCGTAATCTACATGGATATGTCAGATTGGTAAAGATTTCTTAGTTGAATCCCATAAGTCCCTTGTTCTTTGAATACATAGATAATATTAATGGGGAACTAACTTGTGAGAATTTTACATGTTACTGAAGTACTCTATCCAGAAAAACAAGTTTCTGTCAAAGCCTTAAGTTTCCTAAAGTAACATATTGATAAACAAGCTTTGTTCCTAAGCCTTTGTTTAATAGGCAGTTATTTTTGTATCAATGAATTAGTGTGTTGGGAGGAATAGGTCAATACCAATGTAGAGTTGCCGGCATTCAGTCCAGTTCCTTCATAAGTGATTCAAGCATGAGAGCTGTATTTTCTATAAATTAAAATTGCTGTTACTCTCTTGTGAAGATTATCCATTCTGGGTTTGCAGGTTTTTCTTATTCTAGAGAAACCTTTAAAATATTTTTTGTTAATGTGGTTAAAGAATACTTATAGTTACCCCACTGGTCATTTATTTGTGCACAGAACAAATGAGTGAATGAGGACTGTTTTGATATAGAATGCTAAAGTAAAGGTAAAATTAATGTTGGTTCACCCTAAGCAATAAGGTGTGCTATGTGCTGAGCACTTGGCTTTCCCTGCTGCATAGGGCTGTTGGGGGGGTTGGACCCTAGAAGGAGAAAGACTGACTGAAACTGAGAGTGGTTTCTCAGTCATGATTATTTGTCATTTGTTTAATAAACTGTGAAGCACAGTATTAGAATGTAGTGTGTTTGTGACACCAAGAGTAGCAAATTCTTTTTTCATTTGTACTGTATCATTATCCTTTCTTGGTAGAGGATTCATTATCATACTGTAAAATCGGTAGTATACCAGGATCATGTTTCATGAATTATATTTCCATAAACACTAGTTCTGCAAGGTGTTGATAGATGTTAAGTAGAAAAAAAGGTCTGTAGTCAGAAAGTAGGTAATACTGGATTAAAATATGTTCAGCAGTTCTGTTTACCATAACAACTGCTCAGAACTTTTAGTGTGCTTGTGCGCATTATGAATCTCTAGTAGGAGGATATGGCAGCTGGCATTTCTTAAACCTTTTTGACTAAGGATCCCTCTCCTTTCTTGTTTCTGTTTATTTTATTTTATTTTAGTTTATTTTTTATACCTAAAAGAAAGTCACTATACAGGAAATTATTTGGGAAATGGTTTTCTAGACTAGAGTTTCTCAACCTTAGCACTATTGACATTTTGGGCCAGGCCGTTCTTTCTTGTGAGAAGCTGTCCTGTGCATTGTAGGATGTTTACCAACATACCTTGGCTCTACCCAGTAGATGCCAGTAGCATCTCCTTCATCCCTCACCCCTAGTTGTAACAATCAAAACTTACTCAGACATTGCCACATGTTCCCCAGCGGGCAAAATCAAGTGGAGAACCACTGCTCTAGATGGATGTTGCATCATTCCAGGGAGTTATGGGGCTTGTTAATAATTTCTTTCCGAACTCTTTTTAACGAGGAAGAAAGAGTAGTCTGGAAAGTAGAATCATAGTTAAAGAACATGCAGTATATTCTACCACAATAAACTTTCTGAGTTCACTTTATAAGCTGGCCTGATTTTCCAATAACTTTTACTGCAAAAAAAAAAAGTTTCAGATTTTGCAGAATATTATTACATCTATGGCAGAAACAAAAAACTATTTTGTAATTAAAAGAATAGCACCTATGTTTAAATTGACCTGCTTATGACAGTATTGCACATTTCTAAACTTTTTTTCCCCTCTTTTTATGCAGGGCTATTTTCTTCTGTTTGAGTCTATGTTAGATTCTGTCCTTTATGCAAAGAACAAATACTTGGCAAAAGGAGGCTCGGGTGAGTAGAAAATTCTGGTTAATAATCTAATTTTAGTCTAGCAGAACCAAATGAACCTTTGGATTTCAAATAAACTATGCATGGCTGAGGAAGTTCCTGATAGAGATGAAAGATGTTTCCATTACAAGAAGCTTTAAGACATTTGTTTACTATATTGTTGAAAGTAGAATATTATATGAGATATGGAGGACTCCAAGGTAATGGTATTCTCAAGAATGCTTTTATTAAAAGGTCCTTTTAATAAATATCTGAAGACTAGGTTTTGGAAGCTTTTTGATATTCAAACTCAAATCTAACAAACTCCTTTCTATTTTTAATCCTCATATCATTTAGTTCCCTTTTTTCCCAATGGCATGTTTCAGTCTAAGTTGGAGATTATTCACGGCTTCACTAAATATGAAAACCCGACTTCTCTGTGATTTTCTGAGAACATTTTAAGTAGTGACTGGTTTCTAATACGTTTTAAAAGTACAGCATACCCAATCCACATATAAAGGGACCCTAATAAATTCGGAAGGCTTTCTTTTCATGTCTCTGGAAAACATTTAATCATATTAACTCTGCATACTCAGAGTGAGATTCTGTTTTTACAGACCTTCTGCTGTGAGCAATTGTGTCCATACAAAATAATTGTCTTTCAGGACAGGGATTATGTTTGTTTAGCTTAAACTCTTAAATGAGCTCCACAGCTTCTAGGATGTAGATGGAGCATCATACATGTTTATTGAATTGAATCATTTAAAGAATCATTAAAACTGAATTGAACAGCATGTTCCTCCTTCACTTACCTCCCTGCATCTTACCTTTCTCAAAGTTTCAGAATCAGCAAGTGGTTTCCATGGTCAGAATACAGTTGGTAAAACTGTCACATGAAAGGGGGGGTAGGCATTTCAAACTAGTGATGCAAAGGACTTGACCATAGTTATGCCTCCTACCATCCATGTTCTATGAAATTACTTTGGCAGTTCTGGTACAGTGAAAAATCAGTAAGACCAGCCCAGTGCAGTGGCTCACGCCTGTAATCCCAGCACTCTGGGAGGCCGAGGTAGGCGAATCACCTGAGGTCAGGAGTTCAAGACCAGCCTGACCAATATGGTGAAACCCCATCTCTACTAAAAAAAAAAAAAAGAAAAAAAGAAAAAAAATCAAAAAATTAGCTGGGCGTGGTGGCGGGTTCCTGTAGTCCCAGGTACTCGAGAGGCTGAGACAGGAGAATTGCTTGAACCCAGGAGGCGGAGGTTGCAGTGAGAGGAGATCCTGCCACTGCACTCCAGCCTGGGTGACAGAGCAAGACTCTGTCTTAAAAAAAAAAAAAAAAAAAGTAAGGCTAAAACATAAGTACAGAGAAAATTCTCCAGAACAAGAGAGTTCTTTTTATAAGAGCATTTAAATGGATTGCCTTTCTTTTTCAAAATGTGCCCATTTTGTCACTTTATTTTCTGCAACCATTTCAAGATATGTTCCCAATCTCTGTCATGAACCTGACTAGAATTTTTAGGTATGTTTTACCCTGCAACAATTGGCTGCAACTTTCTATGATTGCAGCGGGTTTGTTTTTTTAATGAGTACTTACAGGTTGAATATCCCTTATCTAAAATGGTTGGGACCTGCAGTGTTTCAGATTTTATGTTTTGGGGGGTTTTGGAGTACAGTTCTTTGCATTATACTTACTGGTTGAGCATCCTTATCTGAAAATCTGAAATCTGAAACGCTCCAATGAGCATTTCCTTTGGGTTCATGTCAGTGCTCAAAAAGTTTTAGAACATGGAGCATTTCAGATTTCAGATTTTCAGATTAGGGATACATAAACTGTAACATTTAATGACTTAAAAACAACATTATCCATCATTTGTTGACCATCTAGTGGCTGCCAGACAATATACTCTACCTTCATTTACGTTACTAGACATAATCCTCACAATAGCCCTTTGAGATTTTAGAAAGTCTCCTAAAAGTGTCCTGGATGACACATATTAAATGGCCAAACCATGATTTTTTTTAAACTCACATCTGCCAGCCTCCAAGATTCATGTTCTTTTTACTAAACCTTGTTTCCCTACTAAAATGTATTTTTAAAATGTGATTATTGCCTTGATGTTCTAGGGAAGATCCAAGTAACTGTTTCCAGACCTGCCTGACTTGATCTTATTGAGGAACTGACAGCAACTTAATACATTTAAATTGAATTCTCACTGAAATTCATTAAGAACGTACAGCAATGTGAACAATGACAGAGCTATTTCTTATCATCAGAAGGATAAAGTGGAGGCTTATATATCTAGCTCTTTCTATACTTTTATATAGCTAATATTAGTGTTAAGATAATACAGAAGTATATTTAAGAGAGGTCAGCATTTAACTCCTTAAGCAGTGCTTTTGAATGTTACTTGTTAACAGAATCAAGAGAAAGAAAGAAAATTCAGAAAAGAGTAACACACAATAGTTTAGTCTATTTGTGTTTTTGAGTACGTTTTAATGAATATCACCGGTCATTTAAATGCTCATTGTTTTATTGCAAAGCAAAGTTTTCCTTTATGTTTTTCTGAAGGAAAGATTTACCAAGTAATTAGTAGTATGAAGATTATAGAAAGAATGAATGCATTATGAGAGAGAATATTGAAGGCCCATACAAATGTGATGGGACCACAATTTATTTTTGCATGAGTTTAAATTCAATTTATGTCTCACCATACATATTATAATGAGCAGTAAAGGCTTTATAAAACACAGTCAATAACTTGGATGTTCATCTACCCCATTATCAATCAAGCAGTTCCACTGTATTAGAGTTATATATTTACTACCCTTACTTCTAAGAAAAGTAATTTTGTAAAGTTCATGAAAGCAGGTTTACTAGCAATGATTTCTACTATTTCTAGCTAATATTTACTAAGCACTAATTGTGTGTCAGGAATTGTAATGTTTTACATGCAGCCAACAAGAAATGAGGAGGAAAAGTGGGAAAATATTGTTTATGGCCAATGGGTGTTTTTACAACTACAATTAAGACTAAAATAAATGTATATTTTAGGATGGCAACAGAGAATATAAATGTTTTATATGCTAACAGTGTCAAATACTCCATCTCACAAAAATTGGAAAGGGAATGCAGACAGCAGGTAGAAGTGTTCACATTTTAATTGCTTTATCTTTAATAATAGAAACTTAAGGAATATTATTTAAAGCTGACAGATTAAGTACATTTAGCACTACAAAGTTAACAGTAAATTAAGTGATGAGGTTGGTGGTGGCAGATCCTGTCTATGTCTATTGACCATGGTGGTGATTGCATAACTGTGTGACTTTATCAAAGCACATGTAAATATATACCAAAAAGAGTGAGTTTTGCTGCATATAAATTATACTTCAGAAAAGCGACTTTTAAAAACAGCTGAAGAAGCAATTCCCACCTTCTTCGGGTCAAATGAATTATTACATGATTTGATTCCTAATTTTTCTGAAAAATACTTTTCTTTAAAACCGTGTACTAACTCTATGCCCACCTCTGTACTTGTTATTAGTATTATCAGTGCAACTCTTTAACATACAGAAAAAAATTGGTGTGAAGAAAAGAGAAGGCCCAAGAGGGTGTGAGAAAAAGAAAAGGGAAGGGAAATGATAAGGGAAATATACTAATTTTATTATTGCTTAAGGTAGGAGTTTAGTAAATAGTGTTGAAAAGAGAGAACTAAAGATATTATACTAAGGTTATACTTATAAAAGTTAGCTACTACAACAAAAATACAAAGATCTTTCTAAATATAAGGATTAATACTTTGGGGAAAAAATCAAAAGACCATGTAGTGAACTATTTCTTAAAAAAATTTATAGATACAGAAAAAATAACAGAAAATGGTAGCATCAGGAACATAAAACTGTTTCTTATATCAATAAGTGTAAATAGGCTAAATTTACCCATTAAAAGAAAAAGAATTTCAGATTGGCTCGCCAAAGAAAGCCCAATTCTGTGCACTTTGTAGAGCCACACCTAAAACAAAATAATTCAGAGAAGTTAAAATGTAAAGAATAAAGACATTCAGGTAAATGCAAACAAAATGGAAACAGCTGTCATGATATTGATACCAGACAAGGGGGAATCCAGGCCAAAATATTATATAATCAATCATATTAATGGGAGTAGGGCTAAAGAGCAAAATCATGGGCCCTCTTTCATAGATAGCCAGGTGTGGTGGCGTGCACCTGTAGTCCTAGCTACTTGGGAGGCTGAGATGGGAGGATCGTTTGAGCCCAGGAATTCAAGATTACAGTGAGCTATGATTGTACCACTGTACTCCAGCCTAGATGACAGAGACCCTGTGTACAAAAAAAAAAAAAGGATAAAATTAAGTTTACATAGAAAAATAAACAATGATAAGGAAGACTGAAATAGAAGGGTGCAGGATGGGGAGTAGCAGAAGGAATAGTGCTACCAAATATTAAAACACATTATAAAGCCTTAATAATTAAAACAATATATTATTCGTTCTTGAATGGAGAGATGCGTGCGTTGAAGAGAATAGTATAGACCTAACTATATGTGGCATCTCATGTAATTGAAGAAATGATTTACTGTAGCAAATTCTATTGAGACACTTGTGTAAAAAAAAAAAAAAGTTTAATCCACACTATAAAATTGTACACTGAATTTCAAATCAAAGATTAAATGCAAGAGAAGTCAAATGCTAAAAATACTAGAAGGAAACATAAGGTTTATAAACTTGGGGGAAGGGAGTCTTTCTAAATAAGAACTTAAATTCAGAAACCCTGAAAGAAACATTGTAAATCTAATTGCATCTATATAAATTTCTAAATGGCAGAATATGCTGTAAACAAAGTCACAAGAACAACTACATACTGAAAATAATTTTTCAATTTCTGTCACAACAAAAAGCTAATCTCTCCCACATATAAGTAGATTATATAAATAAATAGACTACAAACCCAATAGAAAATTGGACAAATAATTGAACGGTGGCTCACAAAAAAGGAAATACAGATGACTCTTAAACATGTGCTCAGTCTCCGTCATACTAAGAAAAATATCTTAAGAAATCTAGGCCGGGCGCGGTGGCTCAAGCCTGTAATCCCAGCACTTTGGGAGGCCGAGACGGGCGGATCACGAGGTCAGGAGATCGAGACCATCCTGGCTAACCCGGTGAAACCCCGTCTCTACTAAAAACTACAAAAAAACTAGCCGGGCGAGGTGGCGGGCGCCTGTTGTCCCAGCTACTCGGGAGGCTGAGGCAGGAGAATGGCGTGAACCCGGGAGGCGGGGCTTGCAGTGAGCTGAGATCTGGCCACTGCACTCCAGCCTGGGTGACAGAGCAAGACTCCGTCTCAAAAAAAAAAATCTTTGCTTTACTCAAGGTCACACAGAATTTTCCTGTGTTTCCTTCTTGGAGTTTCAGTGTTTACATTTATGTCTATGATTTATTTCAAATTAATTTTTGTGTATAGTGTGAGGTAAAGTTAGATATTAATATTTTCTAGCACCCTTAATTGAAATGCTATTCTTTCCCATGAATTGCTTGGCATATCTTGAAAATTAATTGACCGTATTCGTGTAAGTCTATTTCTGTGTTCTTTTCATTTGATCTTTAAGGCTGTCTTTTCACCAGTACCATACTGTCTTAATTACTGTAACTTTATACTGAGTCTTGGTCAGGTAAGGACAGTCTCCCCATTTTGATCTTTTTAAAAATTGCTTTGATAGTTTGGTCATGTGGCAGGAGGGAGTTTAAAATAAATGTTAAAATCTGGCTATTTCTGCTTAAAAAAAAGAGACTGCTAGAATTATGAAGGGATTGAATGAATATATCAATTTGGGAATGATCAACATTTTAATATTGAGTTGTCTAGTTCATGAGCATAATGTATCTTTTCATTTTTAAGTTGTCTTTTTTATTTTTTTTTAATGGAGTCTGTCTCTGTCACCCAGGCTAGAGTGCAGTGTCACGATCTTGGCTCACTGCAACCTTTGCCTCCTGGGTTCAAGCAATTCTCCTGCCTCAGCCTCTCGAGAAGCCGGAATTACAGGCGCCTGCCACCATGTCCAGCTAATTCTTTGTATTTTTAGTAGAGATGGGGTTTCAACATGGTGGCCAGGCTGGTCTTGATCTCTTCACCTTGCTTGCTTGGTTTCCTTTTGTGTTTTTGTTCTGTTTTTGCCTTGTCATCTCATTCCTTTGCTCAGAGCAAAATAAGCTTAAATGTTACCATTTTCCTTACTTTGTCCTGAAATTTTATTTATCTCCACTCTTTTCAACCCCCTTTCTCCTTTTCTTCCAACAAGTACCGTTTACCTTAGGAACGTGGGGTTCCTCTTTCCTTTTCTTCCATTTGAAAAGCATTAAAATGTGGCATCATGCGTAATGGAAAGCGTATGGATTTCACAATTAGACCTTAAGGTGAATCTCTGCTATATCAGCTGACTAGTTATCTGGTTAGTTGAAGAAGACCAGGTATTTGGGCAGGTTACTCTCTGCCCAAGTTACTCTCTGAATTTAAGTTTTTTTAATTTATAAAATGAAGATTATAATCCAACTTTGTAAAATTATTCAAAAGTCTAAATGAGATGCTTGACACAAAGTAGTTGCTTAATAAATATTAATTGCCAGTCTGAGTTACAACTGGTGCACATGAGATTAGCATTAGGTTTATACTTTATAAAAGTTAATGAAATGAGTTTAAGCATTGTGGTATTAACACTTACCTTTTATTCAGCACTTCACATTTTCTACACGTTAACATAGATTATCTCAATATAATCAGCCACTGGCGTTGGTTCATAGTGCTTAAAGGATTCCTTTAGTATTTTCATAACTGTCTACTTCCTCATCTTCAGATCTGTTTTCACATTTATTAGTTTGAGTTTGTTCAGTAATAGAGCGGTAGTATCATTTTCTATTTTTCAGCGTGTAATTTTTCAAAGCATATTACAGCTATATGTTAGCCTTAGCTAAGCTTTAGTGGGTCTACTCATTATTTATACATTAATGATGGGGAAATGAGTTCAATTTCCAAATAAATATTACTTTTTAAAGATACCTTTATTATATAAACCAGAAACTAATTTTTAAAACTCATTTAATTCCCATTTGGTGACTTTCTAGTACATTTTCTTTTACGCATACCAAGCATTTTTGCTACCATTGTTATTTCACTAAAATCTTCATATTGTTCATATATATTGTGGAAAAAAGGGGTTTATTTTGACTTATTTATTATCTCCTTTGTTTTAAATCTTTTTGCTCTGTGGTTATTTATACAAACAGTGATACAAAATTCCTAGTGTTTACTAGAAATTGTTTCTTTATGCACCTCTATCTTATCCTTTAGTGTCCAAAAGTTTATGAGGCATTTCTAAGGGATAAAGGATTTCCCATTTTTATCTATTCACCATGTGAGCCGTTCTAGTGACAAATGAATTCTGGGCAGTGAATCGAGAAGGACACAGATGTCAAAGCCATGAATTTATAAATGGTCTGTTAAGAGAGTGCTTTTGTCCAATAAGCGCTTTGTTAATTTCACCTACAAGAAGAAATAATTATTCAATTATAGCTTCTATCTAACAAAAATCAAATGACAAATGTGTCAGAATGCGAAGGTAAAGGGTTAGTCAGGATTCTGGCAGGTGGTCCAAGATTTTAGCCAGCTGTAAGGAGGTGGATATAGAACCAAATTGACCTATAACACTGATTATATATCCTTATGAATATTCATAGATCTTACTAACTGAAAGATTAAAAATAATTTATTTCCAAATTCTAGCAATATAAAAACTGCTTTTCTGTATGTTTGTGAAAGACAAATAATTTGAAAAATACACAACACCCAAAAATAAAATCATGTTCTTCTTTAGTTTCTCTTCTAATTACCAACATATTCAAAATTGTTTTATTACTTTTAGTAAGTTACGATTTTTTCTTATGAAAAAGTTATCTTTATTTTTATGCTGTCACTAATATATTAATATAGAACCAGAGATAAGTAAAATTTTTCAGTAAAAGGCCATATAGTAAATATTTTTCAGTTTTATAGGCCATATAGCCCCTGTCCCAGCTATTCAACTCTGCCACTGTAGCGCAGTGTGGCCATAGACAACATGTAAACAAATGAATGTGGTAGTGTTACAGCTAAACTTCATATATTAATACAAAAACTAGCAGCAGCCTGGATTTGACTATGGGCCACAGTCTGCTGACCCTGATAGAGAGACTGATGGCATTTTAAAACTTCAGTAAGATTTTAAAAGATATTCTAAAATAGCAGAACTGTATGAACTATGTTAAGTATCTTGAATGTCTGTGCACTGCACAACTCCGGAGAATATTCAGTTCCCATGAAGTATATAGTGTGAATGGCACTCGGACCATATGGTGGCCCTGATAATAACCTCCCTCCATTTCTGCTCATTTATGTCAAGGGTATCTGTATCTAGCCTGCTGCCTGTTTTGTAGATAAAGTTTTATTGAAACACAGCCATGCTTATTTGTTTACATATTGTCTGTGGCTTCTTTCACACCAACAATAGCAGAAAGCAGTAGTTTCAACAAAATTCAGTTTTGTCCACAAAACCTAAACTGGTAACTTCACAAAAAATATTTTCTGACCACCTGACTATACCCTTACTATGTTCCTCTTTAATGATGAAATGACAGGGCATAATGTGGGAAAGCTTCTATAATTATTCAGTCCAACAAAGGATATATCAGGAAGTTAGCCACATACCTAACGTTGCTTCCAAATTCTTATTTTTTTATTCAGTGTTTCTCATCTTAAGGATCTGGTTCAGGAAACTAAATATACTTCCTTATGGCTGATCCTCTTACTGAGTTAACATTTTCAATAACAAATCAGTTACTTTGAAGAATTTTTATAAGTCAAGAATTTAAACACAATCCAGAGGCTTTACCTGTTTGTGGAGGAAGGGGAGAGTTTGCATGGCCATGGACTCTGTTCTGGTGCAGCTGGCATACCTCCCTCACATGCCTATCAGGGAAGATTTGAGAAACTTCTTATCAGTGACTTAGTACTAGGTAGTTTTTTCTGAGTATCTCACAAGTTAGATTTGGAAGCAGGTGCTTTGATGCCAGTAGATCTTATCATGGACTTTGTTTGGAGAATAATTTAGTGCTGCTATTAGTGAATAATAAAATTGCTAAGGCTGTGTAAATAAATGTTTGGAGGAAGGAGGGGGTAATTTTTCTACTGTTTACACCTGAAAGCTAGTTAATACTCATTTTTTGTTTGTTTGTTTGTGCTGCATTTCTTTGGTACATTTATACTTGTTTCAGTTTGCTGATATGGGAACATGTGATTTATATTTTTAATTCATGAGTACCCTAAAAAAGTTGATATTTGAGATATGGGAAAGACAAAGTTAATTTTGTTATTTCTTTACTTGTTGTTAGTGGAGAGTTTCTCCTTCAATCACTCTTTCCTTAACTCATGTAACACTTACCTTCTTGGTTCTCTTACTTTTGTGGCCCCAGCTTCTTGGTCAAGTTCCTTGAATTCTAGTATTCATCATCCACTCTCCCTAGGTCTCGTGAACTCCTGTTACTTATCTTTCATTTATATGCCTATAGTCTCCAAATTTATGTCTTCAACTTAGATAACCTCTTTTGAATTTCAGACCTTTGTATTCGGCTACATTTCAGACATTTTTATCTGTTTGTCTCTTAAGCACTAAATGCTCCTGTTCCTTTTGAATCTCCCCATATTTATGTCCTATTATAATATATACCGTCACAATCTGTGCTGTTACTGAAGCTAAATGCTGTCATCCTTGACCTTTTCTCCCACAGCCAGTCAGTCTCAAAGTCCTCTGAGTTCTACTTCATAAATATCCCTTGAATACGTCTCATCCTTTCCCTTCCCACAGCAATATCCTAGTTCAGATCACCTGGTTTATTTTAACGATCTCTTAATTTGTCTCAGTTTTCATCTTAGACTCTCCCATTATTCTCCACATTGCATTCTAGGTGGTTCATCTAAAATCAAAATCTAGTCATGTTGCTACCCTATGTAAAAATTTTTTACTGGATTATCATCATTCTTAGAATAAAGTCCAATTTACTCATTTGGTTTACTCAGCATGTAGTCTTTGGTCTCTACTTAACTTTCTAGCCTTTTGTCTATTTCTCTCTAAATTAGATTGTATATGGGCCATCCCATCTATTGTGACCCTTTATCCACACTGCTGTTCACTTTGCCTAGAATACGCTTTCCCTCCCCATTCCCAACTCACTGGGCTTCAGTTCTTATCTTATATATCATCCCTTCTCCCCTGCCCCAGCCAAGTCTGAATTAGCTAGTTTTGCCATGAGCTCCCTTAGTACCTTGTATGCGCTCACTCTTAGTATTTATTACCTCACAAATAACTCTGCATTTCTTCCTCAAAAATTGTCTAAATATGTTTATTGAGGGTAGTGATATGTGTCCATAGTCTGTAAATTAGACTGGCACATATGTCTGGCACATACTTTATGCTTATAAATATTTTTCTATTAAATGACAGTAATATGAAGTGGTCTTCTGTATAACGATAAAACCCCATTACATGATTTTCTTACATGCTACATATCTTTTTAAATGATTTGTCCTTTTCTGCATGTTTTTAGAGGAATATAGGAATAAGTAAAGATCTAGTACCTTTAAGTTAGCACACTTTAAGTTTTAATATCAATAAATATGTTTATTTCAGGATTGTTTAATTATATGATCCTATTTTAATTCAGACCCTATCATTGGAATCCCTGTTTTAATCTTATCATCATGATAATGGCTATCTGGGGTTTTTTTTTTGTTTTTTTCTTTTGAGATGGCATCTCGCTGTGTCTCCCAGACTGGAGTGCAGTGGTGCGATCTCTGCTCACTGCAAGCTCCGCCTCCCTGGTTCACGCCATTCTCCTGCCTCAGCCTCCCAAGTAGCTGGGACTAGAGGTACCCGCCACCACGCCCAGCTAATTTTTTTGTATTTTTAGTAGAGACAGGGTTTCACCGTGTTAGCCAGGATGGTCTCAATCTCGTGACCTCATGATCCACCCGCCTCGGCCTCCCAAAGTGCTGGGATTACAGGCGTGAGCCACCATGCCCGGCCAATAATGGGTATCTGTTTTTAAAAGAGGCTATAAGATGAAGCATGGTTGTTTTTCCTGATCTATACCTTCATTAATCTCCCATTGCTAGTAATCCTTACTGATGGATTTGATATTTATATTTAGCCTTTAAAAAAATATATTCCATAAGAAAAGGAGATAATGCTTAATTTTCGGGTATTTTATTTGTTACAGTCTACCCTGACATTTGCACTATCAGCCTTGTAGCAGTGAGTGATGTGAATAAACATGCTGATAGAATTGCTTTTTGGGATGATGTCTATGGCTTCAAGATGTCCTGCATGAAGAAAGCAGTTATTGCAGAAGCTGTTGTGGAAGTTTTAGATCCGAAGACTCTTATTTCAGAACCTTGTGGTATTAAGGTAGGTGTTTTGCTAACTTTATTTTTCATAATGGCATTGCTATTTTTCTTAGTTCAGCATTTGAAAATAATACATTGATTTTATATGTGGGCTTTCAAAACAGTACTTTTCCCATTGTAATCAGTCTAAAACAAATTGAGGTCATGTTTACCAGTTGACTATATCATCTCTTTGGAATCACTTCTCTATATATTAAAACTCCTTACACTCAGTTTTACAGTCCTTCAAATCTAACTCTGAACCAGTTAACAATTTATATTTACTTTGGCTTAATCAAGGTAAAAAGTCCTGCTGTATTATTAGTTCTGCTTCATCACCCCCTCCTAGCCTTATTTTAGCTTCTCATTTATAGCCAGATTATTCATTTGTGTCATATATTCCACACAGTTTAACTTCTCTCATTCAGATTTCTTCCAGCGTTTTCAGATGAATTACATGTAGTGAATTTGCCCATGAAACGAAAGCCCTACTAGGTTCAGATTTCTCAGTTAATTACTTTTGTATTTTGTCAACTTATTTTTTGCCATGTTAATCTCTGGTTTTATTGTGAATTTTTCTATGTTGAATTTACATGGGTTCACTAATAACTTTGCAGCAAAAAATAATACTGCTTAACTCCTTAATTTGTCTGTTTCAACTAGATAATCAAATCTAGAGCAATATGTTCAGTGTTAGGTTCAGGATATTGTCTCTTTTTCTGTCTCTTGAGACAGAGTCTCGCTGGCACCCAGGCTGGAGTGCAGTGGCGCGATCTCAGCTCACTGCAATCTCTCTGCCTCCCGGGTTCAAGCGGTTCCCCTGCCTCAGCCTCCCAAGTAGTTAGGACTATAGGCATGCACCACCATGCCTGGCTAATTTTTTGTATTTTAGTAGAGACGGGGTTTCACCATGTTGGCCAGGATGGTCTCGATCTCCTGACCTTGTGATCCGCCTGCCTCGGCCTCCCAAAGTGCTGTCTTCTCTTTTTAATCATGCTGTTACTTTCATATAGCATCAATATTTCTTCTCTGTACAAAGTATTTAGTACATATTTAGTTTTCTTAAATGGATACAGCACTAAAAGTTAGTATAGAGTAATAAACGTGAAGTTTCTTAACAAGAGCAGGCTGATTAAAAGTGCGTTCAGCTTTTAAGAAAAACAGTTTGCTTGATGGTTATAAGACTGTTCAGTGCTCTGGTACACTGATAGTAAAGAGTTTATTTGGGCTCTTTGGCTCAGGATAGGAGTGTACAGTTATGACCAACTAAGCCTTAAAGTTGAGCAGAAAGGGGAGAGTTGGTGGAGGTTGCTGATTTCTCTCTCTAGTGATCTCTGCTTAATGCAAAAACTACTATCAATAAATAGTTGAGATAGAAAAATTTAGAACTGAAAACAAGGTGTTAAAAAGTGTAGGTACTCCTTTCTTTTTTTAACATTTATTTACATTTATTTAAGTAAATAGTTTGTTCTGTATTCTCCAGTCCTCCCACAAACACATTGTACTGTTAAATTTTTTTCTCAAATTGTTTTCAATAGTGTCTCAGGTGTGTGGTTACATTAATTGCATTCACTGGGTTATGATCTTCTGACTGGTCAGCTGATGATGGTCTTTACAGCACATTTCTGATTAGACTCCTGTAGTTGAAAGGTGATTCCATCCCTTCTCCAAAGTATAATAGAGAAGGATTTGAAAAAGGCAGAATGGGAAAATAAAGATAATTTGCTATTTTTTTCTCCGGGTTGAATCTCCATAGTTTTGCTGTTTTGTTTGAATTGTGTGGTTTCTCCTCATATCTAACAAAACCTATCTTCAAATACAATTATAGACATGAATTTTAAAACAACTTGCTTTTCATTAGCCTGTGTTTTCAAGTTGGCAGTTCCTATAAATGTATTGACTGTTACCACACATAATTTATAGCAATTGTGGTGGGTGTACCATACACGATAGGCAAAATGTTAGGTGAAACACAGGAAAACATTTTTGGTTTGAAAGTATTTATTTTAGTGTGTCAGGAAAACTTTAGCACATTAGAGCTATGATTTGATAAATACTGTTGTTTACAAGGAGTCTAAGTTAAATGAATTTAAGGAAAAATTAACAAAATGATAGTACTAGTACTCCTTAAACTTATAAATAATTCCAAAAACTAGCATGTAGTTAAAGTTTGCAAAACATTGGTTTCTAATAATCATTTGTGCATAAAAGAAGTAGTGTTTGGGTTGTTTTTGTTGTTTTGTTTTTTTGGGCTTTTGGACTATTTTTACTAAGCTCTTTCTTCACTCCTTTTTAATGGGTAGCATATAGATTGCCATACAACATCTATCTCAGATTTGGAGTTTTCATCAGATTTTACCCTGAAAATCACAAAGACATCCATGTGCACGGTAAGCTATTTTGTTCTGCTTTTACAAATTTCACTAGCAGTGCAGTTGATTGGCAGGCTAATGAGTTTAATTACCAGGCTTGTGACAAATGAAAACGACTATTGCCTCTGACAGTCTACCATTGCCTTTGCTAGGCCATTGAACAGATCCAATTAATAGGTCAGTAAACTTCAAAAAAGTTTAATTCAGTAGAAAAGGTATTAGGAAACCCTGTTTACATAATGATTTTTCTGTATAGAGTCTTCATCATTTCCTATCACGTGATTAGTCAAGAGTACTCAACTTTATCTTCAAAGACCAAAGTTCATACCGTATTCCTCCCTTTAACTCTTAACATTTAATTTAGATGGAAGATATGTTTATTTGGTAGAATATTTTATATTTATGTATGAAAAAATTATAGAATTGCTATTGAGTTAACTTTCAAAAATCTCATAGTTACCTTTCTTTCAAAAATCTAATAATAAATCTAATAATAATTTAATGGTCTAATAGAAAAAAATCCTTTGGAAACGTTAGGGAGATCTGGGTTCATATGTGGTTCTACCACTTATTTCATTGTTCAAGTTACCTAAGTAATCTGTACTTCAAACTATTTAATTGCTTTAAGAAAAATGGGGATAATTCTATTTCAATGACTCATTACATGGATTAATGAGATATATGTGAAATACCTACAATATAGCCAGAAACATTAATTATTAAAATGTAAAAAATTTTTCCCCTCAATTTATAAATATTTATTAAGGTAACATTTACTGCCGTCAGGAGACTCAAATTGTTCATAAAATGTGCTCCTTTATAGTATGAGTTTATATAGGTGGTATTAACATGAATATTTATATTATTTTTAAAATATATGGTTTTTAAAACTATGTCCTCAGAAGTTACCATTTTTATGGAAAATTGTATTGTCAGAATCTGTAAAATAGATTATAAGTCATGTTAACATTGAGTCTTCTGCCTGATTCTTTTAAATATTTGGTTCAGATTGATATACACAAGACTTCATGTCTTCTTTATAGTTATTTCAGTTCATTTTGATTCAGCGATTATTTTATATCCAAATAAGTTTAACAATGTACTTTGATGTTTTGAGGGCTTCTTCTTTTAGTTGAAGTTGGCTTTATAATTTTTTAAAGTTTAAATATCCAGATTCCAGATTTGTGACTTTGGAGCACTCATCATTTATTTAATTAACAAAAAGCAAAATTTGATTCTTTGTATTTCCCATGCATTTTCTAATTCTGCTTTTTAGTAATTATTTTTGTCAATTGAAATTAGGCTAAAGACTAACTCCTAGACTTTCCTCTGTTTTGATATTAGTAATACATGAGAGTTGAAAAAAGACCATCTTGACTGATGAAAATTGATCAATCATGTATAAAGGAATTCCTAGATATAAATTGTCATATCACCAGTATTAAGTATATATTTCGCATATATTTTCAGTGACTATCACATGAATCAAAATAGAGCAGATGTGAAACTCTAGTGAAGATGTCAAAAACTGTTGTGCATATTTGTGAACTCTATATAGATAGAAAAGTTTATTGACTTTCATTGAAATGTTCTTTTTTTTCTAGTTTATTGGTCAGGGTTCTTAGTTTTAGACAACTGAATTTAAATCAGTTGTTTAAACTGAGAGATTTATTAGAGGGAATACAGTAGTTTCCAGACACATTGGGAGAACAAAAGGAACAGACTGTATTTTGAACTTCTAGAAACTTCTAGAACCACACCTTTAAACTGGCCTGCTACAGAGCTGCCTGTTTTAAATCACCTACCACTGTAGGTTCTGTTTACCCTAATTCCCCTGGCCAACTCCATGTTAGCCACCACTGACAACCCCACATGAATGAAACTCTTTACTACCATCCTGGTTCCTGGTTTTCTGTCCTCCCAACCCATGTAGGTCCATTTCCTCCTTCCAAATCTTCATTCAGCATATCTGCTTGGTGAATCTAGGTCATTTTGGGCCCTAGCTGTCAGTTTTGGAAACTAGTTTTAGCTACAGTTTTGTACTACAGATCTGGAGTTTCATAACACATACATGGAATTGTTTTCTATTTCCTAGTATTTAGGATAGAGTACAAGAAGGTTTGTATTAAATGAAACTGTATCTTTCAGTCATCTTAGTTTTATTCTGTATACTTAAAAGAGTAAAAAGAAACAAAACAAAAAAACTGATAAAGTCTATTTAATTCAGAGATTGTAATTGAACTTTTAATATTGAAGAATCAAAGGGTCAAGTAGTTACTTGCTGCATTTGTCCCTGTACAAAGTTCCATAAGAAAAGTGAATTTTAAGTAAACTGTTACATTATATCTCTATAAAGTACCTTTTATTTAGATTTGCATTTTTAGTCTCACCTTGCCTGAATGGTGTTTATGAAAAAGTTTGTTTGGAAATTAGGTGAGCCTGAGGTTTGCGAAGAAGGTGGCAGGTTGGAGTGGAGTTTTAGGTGTCTAGTCACTGCTGAATAACCTAGTTCCCATAATTCACCTCAGGAAGAATGTATTGTTACAAACCATTTATTGGATGCGTGCCAGGTACTGAAGATAAAATATTTTAGTAGTTGGCATTGAATGTTAACTCTTCTGATGTTATCCTTTCAAATTTAGTTAATATTATCAGAGGAAGATAACTTATATCAACAGTCATTGAACACTTGAATGTCAGATAATGTGCTGATCACTTTAAAAGCATTATTTAGTTCTCGTAATAACCATTTGAGATGAGTACTCATATTATTCCCATCTTGCTGGTGAAGGAAAAAATTGCTATGTTTTACTTGTGAAATAAAATCTCCTTACTCTTTTCTGACCTGAAAAACCTTCTTGGTGGGATTGTAGAAACTATTACAAGAACATAGAGAAACCTTTGAATAAGATCTCAAGGGGTAGAAGAAAGCAGGCTTCGTGTTGCATTTGAAACAGATTTAACAGTGTTTATTTTTGGCAAATAATCCAGCAGTTGGAATGAAGAGGGAAAGAGAATATGTATAATCAGAATTCACTCTTCTTAGAGACAGGCCTCACAGATTCATGTGATGAAATCGATACCATAGTTCATCCTCTTTGTAGCAGATAGGAGGTAGATCTTTGAAGTTTCCCTTTATCCTCTCAGAGTAAGCTTATACTTGTTTGGTTAAGCATCTACATTTCTTGGAAACCTCCTTCCCAGCATGCTTACTCTAACGTGAGCTTGACATAAGATTTTGTGGCCTAATGCTTTTATTAGGTGTTCATTATTTGTGAATCTTAACCATCCGCCCATATTTACTTCGATTCTCTTGCTCTTTGAGGTGGTGTCAACTCCTTACCCTCCCTCCTATGGACCTATCCATCTGGAACTTATTATGCAAGCATGGCCTCTTTGAATGGATTAGTTGCCCAACTTCTGTGGGAATAATCTATAACGAAAGTATTAAAAAGGATGAGTGCCTAATTGGAACCTTGTTTCCCCTTTATAGTTAGAAGAATTAGTGAAGATATTGAAAGTTTTTTAAAAGTCTAGTAAAGGAATAAATTAGGGAATAAGAGGAAGAGATTGGACTTTTTTAGATAGAGGGAAGAAGAAAGAATCTGAATTTGTACTGCTAAGTACAAACCGTCAGATATATTAAATGCTGCTCTGGTGTTGAAACTTGAATGCTCAGCTGCTAATTAAGGTGGAGAATTTCTCTATTGTAGTTAGCCCAGTTTAAATATATGTATAACTTTTTTTTTTTTTCTTTTTTGAGACAGGGTCTCACTCTATTGCTCAGGCTGGAGTGCAGTGGCATAATCTCAGCCTACTGCAACCTCCATCTTCAGGGTTCAAGCGATCCTCTTGGCTCAGCCTCCCTAGTAGCTGGGACTGCAGACGTGCACCACCACAGCTGGCTAATTTTTGTATATTTAGTAGAGACAGGGTTTCACTGTGTTGGCTGTGCTGGTCTGGAGCTCCTGTCCTCAGATGATCTGCCTGCCTCAGCCTCTCAAAGTGCTGGGATTACAGGCGTGAGCCACTCTGCGCCTGGTCATAACCATTTATTTATTAATGAGATTCTAAATTTGTGGCCTAACTTAAAAGTTAGAGGAAATTGGATTTTACAAAGTTACAAGATGCTAAGAACACCCCTTTTGTATTTTAAGAGCATGTATCCTATAGACTGATAATACTTTTATATAGCTTCTTGATCATTAGAACCTTTCATGAAAAACATTTTCTTCTGCAGTCTTCTCCACCACCAAATACACACATCCCCATATGCCACAGATGAAGTTTCATGGCATTTTAATGTTTTAGATTAACAGACTTTATATTTTGGGAATTTAACGTGTGATATTTATATGTAAATGTCTTGAATCTTGGTTGCCTATAATGATTGAAGGATACTTTTTCAATGAATACTGGTATCACATACATAGCAATTTTCTGAGCATTTCTTACTTTATTCTAGGATATTTTTTGACAGTTTAGATAAAATTGTCATTGTTTTTACAATAGAGATGAAGGTTTAGTTGGCTCCTGACATTTCATCTGTCATATCAGCCTCCTTAGCCAAAAATGAACAACAAAGTCAGTTATTTTTGTGGAAAGTTTATAGGTGTTCAAAAGCAAAAGCAGTGAGACTATAAAATTTAGAACTCATGTTTTATCTTGTGAGTTCTAGTTTATTTATAACGTCATTTGTGTAATATTTTTACTCTGTATGCCAAGTGGCATTTATATTTGCATTTGTGTGTCTATAAGCTACTTAAAAGTATAGAAAGGTATGTTCGTTCATAATTCTGAGTTGTTTACCTTAAAAATGAAAATAGGTAAGTTGGATTTATCAGATTACATGCTCACACACAAATAATACAGGTTGAGTATCCCTTATGCAAAATGCTTGGGCCCAGAAGTGTTTCAGATTTAGAAATTTTTTGGATTTTGGAATATTTCCATTTCCAGTTATGCATTCCTAATGCAAAAATCTGAAATCCAAAAGCATTTCATTTGAGCGTCATGTCATCACCCAAAGTTTTAGATTTTGGAGCATTTCAGGTTTTCAAATTATGGGTATTCAACCTGTAAAGGTTTTTATTTGATATATCATCTCTTAATAGTTTTTATATCTTAATTTCAGCATTTTTTTCTTTTATTCTACTTTTCTATTAGCATGTACCAGCATGACTGGTATAGCAATTTTCAGTTTGCACAAACATTCCTTAACATGTTTATAAATGTCATTTAAGAATGTTCTTCCTAGGAATTTTTCTTTGTTAAACATGTGAATTTAAAAAGAAGCAGACTTTTTTTATACAGTCATACATCACTTAATGAGGGGGATATATGTGAAGAAATGTATCGTTAGGCAGTCTTGTCATTGTGCAAATATTATAGAATATACTTATGAAAACCTAGATTATATAGCCTACTATACACCTAGGCTATATGGTATAGCCTATTGCTCCTAGGTTACAAACCTGTACAGCATGTTACCGTATTTACAACTATAGGCAGTTATAACACAATGGTATTTATATATCTAAACATAGAATAGGTACAGTAAAAATATGGTATAATTTTTTCTTCAACTTTTCAATTCTGGGGTTCACGTGCAGGATGTGCAGGTTTTTTCCATAGGTAAACGTGTGCCATGGTGGTTTGCTGTACAGATCATCCCCTCACCCAGGTAGTATGACCAGTGTCCATTAGCTGTTCTTCCTGATGCTCTCCCTTCCTCAATCTCCTCCCTCTAAACAGGCCCCAGTATTTGTTGTTGCCTCCCCAGGTATCCATGTGTTGGCATTATTCAGCTCCCACTTATAAGTGAGAACATGTGGTGTTTGATTTTCTGTTCCTGCATTTGTTTGCTGAGGATAACAGCTCCCAGCTCCATCCACGGCCCTGCAAAGGACATGATCTTGTTCCTTTTTAGGGCTGCATAGTATTCCGTGGTATATATGTATATGTACTACATTTTCTTTATCCAGTCTCCCATTAATGGGCATTTAGGTTGATTCCATGTCTTTGCCATCATCAATAGTGCTGCAGTGAACATACATGTGCATGTATCTTTATAATAGAATTATTTGTATTCCGTTGGATATGTACCCAGTAATGGGATTGCTAGGTCAAATGGTAGTTCTGCCTCTAGGTCGGTCTTTGAGGAATCACCACTGTCTTCCACAATGGTTAAACTAATTTACATTTCCACCAACCATGTAAGTGTTCCTCCTTCTCCACAACCTCACCAGCATCTGTTTTACTTTTTAATAATCGCCATTCTGACTGGTATAACATGGTATCTCCTTGTGGTTTTGATTTGCGTTTCTCTAATGATCAGTAATATTGAACTTTTTTTCCATATGTTTGTTGGCCACAAGTGAAGAAGTATTCCTGTCCTTTGCCCACTTTTTAATGGTTTTTCTTGTAAATTTGCGTTAGTTCCCAGTAGATTTTGAATATTAGACCTTTGTCAGATGGATTGCAAAAATCTCCCATTGTGTAGGTTGTCTATTCATTCTGATGATAGTTTCTTTTGCTGTGCCAATTTTTGCTTTTGTTGCAATTGCTTTCGGCATTTTTATCATGAAATCTTTGCCCATGCCTATGTCCTTAGTAGTAGTACCTAGATTTTCTTCTGGGGTTTTTATAGTTTTGGGTTTAAGTCTTTAATCCATTTTGAGTTAATTTTTGTATATGGTGTAAGGAAGGGGTCCAGTTTTAATTTTCTGCACATGGCTAGCCAGTTCTTCCAGCACCACTTTATAGAGACTCTTTTCCCCTTCGCATGTTTTCATCAGGTTTTTTGAAGATCAGATGATTGTAAGTGTGAAGTCTTATTTCTGAGCTCTCCATTCTATTCCCTTGGTCTATGTGTCTGTCCTTGTACCAATACCATGCTGTTTTGGTTACGATAGCCATGAACTATAGTTTGCAGTTGGGTAGCATGATGCCTCCAGCTTTGTTCTTTTTGCTTGGGATCATCTTCACTATTCAGGCTTTTTGGTTCCACATGAATTTTAAAATAGTTTTTCTAATTCTGTGAAGAATGTCAATGGTAGTTTAATGGGAATAGCATCGAACCTGTACATTACTTTGGGAAGTATGGCCATTTTCACAATATTGATTCTTCCTATCCCTGAGCATGGAATGTTTTTCCATTTGTTTGTGACCTCTCTTATTTCCTTGTGCAGTGGTTTGCAGTTCTCCTTGAAGAGGCCTTTCAGTTTCCTTGTTAGTGATATTCCTAGGTATTTTTTGTAGCAATTGTGAATGGGAGCTCATTCATGATTTGGCTCTCTGCTTGCCTGTTGTTGGTGTATAGGAATGCTAGTGATTTTTTGCTTGTTGATTTTGTATCCTGAGACTTTGCTGAAGTTGCTTATCAGCTTAAGAAGCTTTTGGGCTGAGATGGAGTTTTCTAGATACAGGATCATGTCATCTGCAAACAAAGATAATTTGACTTCCTCTCTTCCTATTTAAATATGCTATATTTCTTTCTCTTGCCTGATTACCCTGGCCAGGACTTCCAATGCTGTGTTGAATAGGAGTAGTGAGAGAGGGCATCCTTGTCTTGTGCTTGTTTTCAAGGGGAATGCTTCCAGCTGTTGCCCACTCAGTATGATATTGGCTGTGGGTTTGTCATAAATAGCTCTTATTATTTTGAGATCTGTTCCACCAATACCTAGTTTATTTAGAGTGTTTAACATGAAGGGATGTTGAATTTTACTGAAGGCTTTTTCTGCATCTATTGAGATAATTGTGTGGTTTTTGTCATTGGTTCTGTTTTTGTGATGAATCACATTTATTGATTCCATATGTTCAACCAACTTTGCCTCCCAAGGATGAAGCCAACTTGTTCGTGGTGGATAAGCTTTTTGATGTGCTGCTGAATTCAGTTTGCCAGTATTTTGTTGAGGATTTTTGCATTGATGTTCATCAAGGATATTGGCCTGAAGTTTTCTTTTGTTGTAGCTCTTCCAGGTTTTGGTATCAGGATGATGCTGGCCTCATAGAACGAGTTAGGGAGGAGTCCCTCCTTTTCCATTTTCAATTATTTTGAATGGTTTCAGTAGAAGTGGTACCAGCTCCTCTTTGTACCTCTGGTAGAATTAGAATTCAGCTGTGAATCTATCTGGTCCTGGGCTTTTTTTTGTTGGTGGGAGGATGGGGCTTTGATAGGCTATTTATCACCACCTCAATTTCAGAGCTCATTATTGGTCTGTTCAGGGATTCAATTTCTTCCTGGCTCAGTCTTGGGAGGCTGTATATGTCCAGGAATGTATCCATTTCTTCTAGGTTTTCTAGTTTACGTACAGGTTTTTATAGTGTTCTTTGCTGGTTGTTTGTATTTCTGTGGAGACCATGGTAATATTCCTTTACCATTCCTGATTGTATTTATTAGATTCTTCTATTCTTTATTATCTAGCTAGCAGTCTATTGTATTAATTTTTTCAAAAAACCAGCTCCTGGATTCATTGATGTTTTGAAGAGTTTTTTGTGTCTCCAGTTCTGCTCTAATCTTGGTTATTTCTTGCCTTCTGCTAGGTTTGGGGTTTGTTTGCTTTTGGTTCTCTAGTGCTTTTAGTTGTGATGTTAGGATGTCGATTTAAGATCTTTCTAGCTTTTTGATGTGGGCATTTAGTGCTATATATTTCCCTCTTAAAACTGCATTTTTTTAATCACTGCATCGCAGTGATTCTGGTATATTCTCTTTGTTCTCATTAGTTTCAAAGAATTCCTTGCTTTCTGCCTTAATTCCACTTATTTACCCAGGAGTCATTAAGCAGCAGGTTGTTCAATTTCCATGTAGTTGTGTGGTTTTAAGTGAATTTAATTGTGCTGAAGTCTGAGAGACTGTTTTATCAGTTCTTTTGCATTTGCTAAGGAGTGTTTTACTTCTGGTTAACAGCTCCTATAATGTTTTATCATGATTCTTAGCTTCTTTACATTGGGTTACAACATGCTCCTTTAGCTCAGCAAAGTTCGTTATTACCCACCTTCTGAAGGCTACTTCTGTCAATTCAGCCATCTCAGCCTCAGCCCAGTTTTGTGTCCTTGCTGGAGAGGCGTTGCAGTCATTTGGAGGAAAAGAGGCACTGGTTTTTTGGGTTTTTAGCATTTTTGTGTTGATCCTTTCTCATCTTTGAGGTTGTTAACCTTTGAATGGGGTTTTTGTCAGGTTTTTCATTGATGATGTTTCCTGTTTTTAATAATAGGGCTGCTGTGGGTCCATTCCAGGCCCTAGTTACCTCAGTTTCTCTCATACCAAGTGTTATACAGGCTTTGACCAGTGAAGGTTGCAAAACAGCAAAGATGGCAGCCTGCTCCTTCCTCTGGAAGCCCCATCCCTGCAGCGTACTGACCTGTTCCCAGCCTGAACTGCCCCTGCTAGGAGGTGGCTAGAGACCCCTGTTGGGAGGTCTCACCCAGGTAGAAGGAATGGGATCAGGGATCTGCTTAAAGAAGAAGTCTGGCTCCTTTTTGGTAGTGCAGCTGCGCTGTGTTGTGGGAGACCGTTCCTTGTCCAGACTATCTGGACTCTCCAGAGCCGGCAGGCTGGAATAATCAAGTTGACAGAACTGCAGAGATGGCAGCCACCCCTCCCCCTGGGAATTTGGTCCTTCTCAGGCAAACTTGATTGGAATTCCAAGCCAGTGGGGCCCACAGAATGACACTACTTGCTTCCTGGATTCAGTTCTCCTCCTAAGAGTATGTAGGGACAGATCTCTGGCCTTGCCAGGAATCCTGGAGCCAAAGTATGCAAAACTCCTGAGTCTCTGTGTATGCCCCAGCAGCTGCTCTGCCAGGACTCTGTACAGGTCTGTGTATTGGACCTGTATATGTACAGGTTTTTATAGTATTCTTTGATGGTTGTTTGTATTTCTGTGGAGACCAGGATCAATACAGGTCTGTGTATTGATCCTGGTGGTGTGGCTTACAAAGGGATCTCCTAGGTGCAAAGATCCATGGGAGAGGTGTGGTTTCCTGGGCAGGATCGCACAATCACTCACCACTTCCTTTGACTGGGACTGAGGGTTCCTTTGGCTTCGTGCTGTTAGAATGCTTGTTCTTCAGTCCTGCAAGGAAAAAATCAGCATTTAGACAAAAAGTTCTCTCAGCAAGGCAATTTTACTTTCTGCAAAACGGGTGCTCCTTACGGATAGAACAATGGCAAGAGCACACTTGAACAAAGGAGGGAAGCAATTTATATCTTTTACGCAGCTTGTCTTTGCTGCTATGTCTTGTTTACGTTGGCTGGAGCCAGACCTCACAATCTAAACTAAAACCTAACTGGATAATAATTTAAAACTTTTCTAAATAGGTGAAAGCAATGGAAGGACAAAGGAAAAGAGGAAGTTGTTTACTAAAGGACTTAGAAAAGTAGTAACATTCTTAAGGCTGCGAGCTGGGACATACCTGTGAGCACATCTAGCACAACTATCTTGGTTAAGGTACAAGGACGTAGAATGTACTACTTGCCTGTGAGCTACTTAGGATAGGGCTTAACAAAGTTATTAGCACAAAGCAAGGAGGTTTGAACAAAGTTAGTCTTTAAAATAAATTATTTCTAACATTTATGATTATTATTATCCTTTAACAAGAAGGGAAACCTTGAAGAGGAAATGTTACTTTCTACAGTGCTGCTCCCGGTTGGGCCGTCACCCCACCCTGCTTTTCTTCTGTTTCTGTGGATTGAGCTGTTTGCCCAGTCAGTCCCAATATGACAACCTGGATACTTCAGTTGAAGGTGCTGAATTCATTTGCTGCTTTCATTTGCTGAGTGCTGCAGACTACAGCTGCTTCTAATTGGCCATCTTGGCCCCCTTAGTATTATAATCTTATGGGACCCCCATTGTATATGCAGTCATTGACTGAAACATTGATATGTGGCACATGACTCTGTTTTTACTTAAAAACCTCTTAAAGTCCTTTATTTTGGATTCTATCAAACTTCATAAATTTGAGTAGTGTCATGAGAGAGATTTAATGTCTCTTTATTTTTTTTGAGACGAAGTCTAGCTCTGTCTCCTGGGCTGGAGTGCAGAGGTGCGATCTCTGCTCACTGCCACCTCCACCTCCCAGGCTCAAGGAATTCTCCTACCTCAGCCTCCCAGTTGCTGAGATTACAGGCACATGCCACCATGCCTGGCTAATTTTTGTATTTTAGTAGAGATAGGATTTCACCATGTTGGCCAGGCTGGTCTCGAACTCCAGATTCAGGTGGTCTGCCCACCTCAGCCTCCCGAAGTGCTGGGATTACAGGCGTGAGCCACCGCGCCTGCCTATTTAATGTCTTTTTAATAACCTTTTAAATCTTTACATTCACAGATTTAAACAAATATTAAATGCTGACTATGTGCCAAGTACTTGTCTATAAAGCAGGCACGTAAAAACAAACAAAACATGGCCGGGCACTGTGACTCACACCTGTAAGCCTAGCACTTTGGGAGGCCGAGGTGAGTGAATCACCCGAGGCCAAGAGTTCGAGACCAGCCTGGCCAACATGGTGAAACCTCATGTCTACTAAAAATACAAAAAAATTAGCCGGACGTGGTGGCAGGTGCCTGTAATCCCAGCTACTCGGAAGGCTGAGGCAGAAGAATTGCTTGAACCCAGGAGGCAGAGGTTGCAGTGAGTGGAGATCGCCCCATTGCACTCCAGTCTGTGCAATAGAGCAAAAACTCCATCTCAAAAACAAAACAAAACAAAACATATTCTCTGCCCTGGAAAGGCACTTAAATGAAAGGAGGCAAGTACTGTGAACATTTTAATATGAATGTAAAGTCTCTGTATATCTCTATATTTAGGGTATGGGACTGGGTTTCTGGAGGAAAAGTGTAGTTAATAAATTTTACAGCCAACATTCCATGAAGCAGTGAAAAACTTTGCCCCTCCCAAAATAAAGGAAAAGCTTGAAGTATGGTAGTCACTTCTTAAATTCCTTTTGAATAATTTGTTTTCACTTACTTTTTAATTCATTATTTCTTTTTTGTATTCTTTCTGCTGTTCATTTTTAGCCAATAAATATTTTTATTTCAGATTTTTTTTAGTTGTACAATGTCCATTTTCATTTTATCTCTTTAACCAGTTTGATCCATCTTTTTATCTGAATTCCTTGACATTTATAATCATTCTTTTAAGATGAATTTGCTTATTCCCCAAGTGATCTGTGATTTTGCTTCTCTTCCCTTTTAAGGGTCACATTTTCCAGTTTGTTCTCGTATTTTATGCTAGACATTGTGTAAAAGAATAATACAGACTAGAGTAGGTAATATTTTCCCTTAGAAGAATATCTCCTAGCTAGCTAGGAGGAAGGGTTGATCCCTTTTGATTTCCAGTGTCTTAAGCACAGGATCAAGCCCTTCCCTCTGGCCAAGTTCTTGGGAAGACCATCAAACTAAAGCCGAGTTTATGGTTTACTATAGTAAGGATGACCACTACATTGACAGTCTTAATAGCATCTCAGAGGAAGGATGTGAAAATATTTATGAAATTCTCAGCAAGTCTTTCATTGTGTGCATTGGAGGGAAAAGGTCCTGATTAGGATTTGGCATGAGTTGAGAATTGGTAGACACATCTAGGGGTGGGTTTTAAAGTGAGTGTTGGCTGGGCGCGGCAGCTCACGCCTGTAATCCCAGCAGTTTTGGAGGCTGAGGCGGGCAGATCACCTGAGGTCAGGAGTTCAAAACCAGCCCGGTCTCTACTAAAAATACAAAAATTAGCCAGGCATGGTGGTGCATGTCTATAGTCCTAGCTATTCGGGATGCTGAAGCAGGAGAATCACTTGAACCTGGGAGGTGAAGGTTGCAATAAGCCGACGTAGCACCACTGCACTCCAGCCTGGGTGACAGAGCAAGACACTGTCTCAAAACAAAAACAAAACAAAAAAAGTAGAGTCTTGCAGAGTAAACAGTGTAGTGGGTCATCTGTTCTTGAGAAGAGGGTATTTACTCTCCCGAGGGTTCATTAATAAATCTGATGTTCAAATAAATAGATTTTCTTGAGGTACTTGAAACAAATACCTTCTTCTTTCTAAGCAGTAGCTTCTGGAATAGCAGATAAATGAATAGTAATGTCATATTAATAGAGATAGTGAACTGTGTGGCCACAGAAGATTTTGGGTTAGAAGAAACCCCCCTCTCTTCCTGCTTTGCAGCGCAACCACCAGTTTCTTCCACTCCAGTAAGTAACATGAGGGAGAATTGGTTTGAAGAGAGGACCAGCTCTGCCTTTTGGTTTTCTCCATATTCCAGGGCACTATACTAGTGCACCAGTGCACTGGGCCTGGCTAGTATTTCTTTGTCCCAGCACAGTTCTTGCGCCTATGGCATTTTTGCTACTTTACCCACTGCATGAGCCCTAGCATTGGGCAAATGCCCTCAGGTATGAAAGCTGCTGTTTTTGCTCAGCTAGGAAGAATTTATTCCTCTCTGCAGACAGTATATTTAGACCTATTTGCATGTGAGACTTCTCTGTGGTTTTAATGAGAAATGTTTAGTCAGTCTAGTATTTTCTTTTTGTTATGTCAGAGTGAGGGTCTCTTGCAACCCTCTACATCCTAATTAGAAGTCATCCTTGGATAAATTGCTTTTTAAAGCCCAAACTGGAAAATAAATCTCGGCCTACATATTTAGGATTTTAGAAAGTTCGGAAATAAAGTTAGAAAGGTAAATGAAAGTAAACAAAAGTTAGTGAAGTAAAAGTAAATTTTATGTTACCTTTCAGTTCTTTGCTTTTTCTTTGATGATCTACTTGATAGGAGTTGAAGGCTGCAGCGAGCAATGATTGTACCACTGCACTCCAGACAGAGTGAGACTCTGAGAAAAAAAACAAAACTACTTGATAAATGATAGAGATATTTAAGAGGCACCAATATTTAGCTTTGGATGGAATCAAAACAAGTCTTTCAGTTATTCAGTTTTTTAAGGCTAATGCAATTGCTATTAAAAGAAACTTTAAAATGTTTACAATTCAAATCAGTGATCTCTTAGTCATAATACTCTCTGTTTTCATTTTACTTTTTAATTAAGCTTTAAATTTTTCTAATGGCTTAAGAAAAAAACTTCAAGATTAGCCCATTTATTTGCAATTGTGTTCTTTAAATCTTATAATGCTTCTGAAAAATCTCTGACAACAGAATCCTACTAACTCTAAGCTCATTTCTAGGTATTAAATTAGCTCTTAGTACTTTTTGTTGTAAGTTGACCTAATTTTGACCTTGCAAAGCTAATCAGCTAACGAAACTAATTATTAAAACACATCTGTGCTGCTTAGAAATAGTAAGATTTGTCTTGAACTTGCATCATAGGTTTTAATGGGACATCTGGTATATATTTTAATAGGCTTCATTAAGTAAATTTTATGTCTTTGGGGAGAACATTTCTCATTATGTGATCCCACCTCTACAGTTGGTTTTAGATTCCTCCTTGTGAATGACCATGTGGTCTAAAGTATGGTCCTGAACTTTCTACTCTTCTCTGAAATCTGAACCTTTGTGGCTGGGCTTAGATGGTGATGAGAACATTTACATGTCTTCGTTTATTCTCAGGAAATGTTCTTTGAGTAGTAGCACACACTAGGAGCTGAGAGGCATTGGGAATGTAGTAAAACAAGCCAAAACCGATAGTTCCTCTATTCAGGAGACATTAATAGTGGAAACATGATAAAATTCACCCTATTTTCAACGCCACCCCTCGGTGGAAAAAAAATTCACCCGATGGATATTAGATAATACTAAAGAATTATTGAAAATTTGGTTACATGTGATAAGGGCATTCTAGTTATCTAAGAAAATTTCCATCTTTTTACAGATGCAAACTGAATTTGGAGGGAAGAAATGACATAATATAGGGTATTTGCTCAAGAGAATAGGTGAAGTATATGTGCCGAATATAGGTGATAAGTTCGTCAGAGGTTCTGTAATTGTGTATGTTTGAAATTTGTGATAGTAGGGTATTTTTTTAAAGAATCTCATAACAATAAGAAATGCCTAAGAGTGATGAGGCGTAAGTACTGCACTGAGATAAAGATATTTCTGTACATCTCAGCCACCTGCTGTAGTTACCAAAGCTAAATACATGTTTACCCTGTGTCTTAAACATTTCCCTCCTGGGTCCAGATACACACACAGAAATATGTTGATATGTTCACCAAAAAAAAAAAAAAAAATGTTCAAGAATGTCCATTGCAGCCTTCTTCAGCCCCAAGCTAGAAAGTATGATGGATAAATGTGGTATATTTATGGAATAAAATACAGCATTGAAAAAGATGAGCTTGGCGACATGGATGAATTTCATGAACAAACAGTTGATTTAAAAAGCGGGGGAAGGCTGGGCACAGTGGTTTATACCTATAATCCCAACATTTGGAAGGATCACTTGAAGCCAGGAGTTCGAGATCCATCTGATCATGGACATCAGAATAGTGGTTACAATTTGTGGGGTGACTTTGACTGGAAAGGAGCATAAAAGAAGTCTCTGGAGTACTAGGAGTGGTCCATATCTTGATCTGGGTAGTGGTTATACAAGTGTGTTCACCTTGAAAAAGTTCACTGAGATGTATCCCAATGATTTGCTCACTTCTGTGTGTGTGTGTGTGTGTTCTATGTAAAACCAGTGGTTCTTGCATTAGCTAAAAATCTGTTTTTTTGTTTGTATGTAATACTTCAGTTGAAAAGTTGACCAATGCCAAAAAATGTCTGTCTGGTTGTCAGTGATTTGATGGAGTTGAAAGAAGCCTAGCATGGCTGGGGCATGTAGATCATGGTGCTAAGAGATGGAAAGCACCTTGTGCTATTTGGCCGTTTCAGTTGTGATGTTTTTTAAACAGTGTTGTGATCAGAAGGGCCCTTTAGAAAGACTGTGTCTAGACTATGGAGAACAAAGAGGAGACCAGAGTGGATGTGGGAGGCTAATGGGTAGGTTAATCTAGTAGCTCAGGCAATAATTTGCAGTGACTTACACAAAGGCAGTTTTAGTGGACTTGTTCATGAGTTATCTAAGAGAGAAAATTGACAGGATTTGAGAATGGGTTAGATAATGGGGAGTAACGGCATAACTCCCATTGCTCTCAGTATCAGTGATGACTCCAAGGTTTCTTATACAATTTGAAAAATGATGGTCCTGTCTTTTTAAGTCAAAGAAAATTGGAAGAAGAACACATTTAGAGGTGAGGATCAGACGCTCAATTATTAGTATGTTGAATTTCATACCTTTGAGTTAAGTAGTGATATCTAGTAGGGAATTGAAACACAGTCCTGTGACCTGTCTTGTCAAGTCATACTTGTGACATATTTGGCCCAGATACTTGAGAGTAGGAATCAAAGAACATTTCGTGGAAGATTTTTTGAAAATATCCACCAAAATATGCTGCTGACACTATTTAACAAAGCATTTTAAACAATCATAAAATTTCATAAATTGCTCTTGAATGAGGATGTATTTTTTAACCTATGCTATTCATTGAGGCTGTTGAGTTCCAAAAGCTCGTTTTTTAAAGCAAATCCAGTGGAGTAGCATCATATGCAGATATAATTTATGCAAATTAACTGCAAGCATTCAGGTTGAAAAAAAGAGTCAGAGAAATAATGGTCTCAGTAGTACAGATGATTCTGCCCTCCTTTTTAATTTTGAACATGTGCCCCAAAATGAGCATGAGGTGAGAAACACATCTGCTGTTTCTTTAGATTTCTGTAGGATGAGCATCTTGCTAGACTGCATGTGATTGTCTTTATAAAAGTGTGTATTTTTAATACAGTATGGCACTCACTATAAGCCATCTACTTCATCTGGAACCCAGCCAAAGAAATGGTGATTTGTACCATTGCTTAAAGAACGGGTTGTATTGAACTTACTGAGGGATAGTTTATATGTTAGTCTCCAAAATGACATCCTAAGAGATTTTCCAAGGTAATTTTGAGATTTTTCCCATGTGACTTATCCTCTGCAGAATATGAGTACTATAAAATAATGTCTTACTACTTTGTTTCAAAGGGATTCTGTCTAGTTCTAATATTTTCCATAATTGATTGAAGTCCAGGTGCACCTTATGCATTGCTCTCAAAATTTACTTCCATTTGACTTTATCTTTCATTTTTGCAACCCTAGAGAGTCAACAGCCCTTGAAACTGAACCCCAGAGGATTTTAGCCTTTTTAAAATCTGTGTTTTTTTCAACCCATTCTTTGTGTTTAGCTTTTCTGTCTACTCTTTTATAGTCTTTTTGGAAACATTACCATTATGAAAAAATGTTTAGGAAGATACATTTCCTGCTTTGGATAACTTTTAGGTATGTGTTTGTTGCCTAGCATAGTGGGAGGAATCATCTGTAATACTGAAATCGTATTTAAACCTAGTCAGAGAGAATGCAAAAGTTCACAAAATGAGGAACCCTGAAGTTGAGTAAAATAACCTGTCCATAGAGTTGATAGAGATTCATGTGCCTGATCCTCTTTTGAAAGCCATGCTGAAAATAATGCTTCTGCATTTCTGTAATTCATTATTTAAATTTCAGAGACATTAAAGAAATTGTAGTAGCATTTTAAAAGATTCTGATCCTAAAGCCTCCATTTGAGTGATATTATAACTCAAATTGTTCTAAAATACAATTTGAGTGGAATCTTAAAATTCTTAAGCTATATTAAAATCGTTTAATTCTAGATAGGTATAGGTTTACACTTGAAATCAGCAATGTTGAAGGACAATAAATTGAGAAATAATCACACTCAAGCAGGACTAGAATATCTATCTGAAGTACAGCAATAAGCACAAAATAGTGTATTTATCAAATAATCAATAAGAGTGGACTCTTGATTAGAGATGTCAGAGGGGTTCTCCCTAGACTTATCACAGAGGCTGTCAATTAACATTATTAGATTGTGATAAGAAATGAGCTTGACCAGGTATTTTCCTTTTTGATTCAGCCAGTTACCCCTGGAGTAATGACCTATAAGGAAGTAATCTTCCCAGGTTCAGATTTATTTTAGCTTAGGCACTGACAGAAACCATTGTGAGAATATTGGCATTAAGATCTTCTAAAACTGCTAAAGTACCTAATGTTTACAGACATCTTATGTAGATGTATGTATTAACAGGAGGAAATCAGTCCTCATGGAAAGACAAGTCAAAAATTAGAAAAATAAATTTGATATATATACCAGATGACTCAGAATATACCTTATAATATTTGCCAGATTTTTAGTTTCCACCCTATGTATCGGGTACATAACAGAAGGGCTTAGATGGTGATTTGGTAGCCATCTTTCTACCTTACTTTTCAAAAGGGCAAAAAAAAGAAAAAACTATTCATTTCAGAAAACAGGGCATATCACATCTTCTATATGTCCCCCTTTTACTGTCTGTTAAATTGTTCTTTCAGTTTTCCGTCTCTTAATTTATACTATTGAAGGGTTGTGAAGACAAGTAGCATTTGGTAGAACTTGGTCACCTAGACACAAAAATTAGTTTTAATAGTTATCAGTTTTAAACCTCTTCAGCAGTCATAAAACTAATTTTTTTGTTCTGCCTTGATTTGTAAATTCAGTGTATGTTTTGTTCAGGTGAACAAATATATTCTTAAAATTAAAATATAATGTTTACTTATAACTGATAATTTGAGGAAAGAGGAATGGAACATAGGGACCTTTGCATGGATAGTTTTTGGGGAAGATTAGAAAGCAGCACAAAAAAATGGAATATAAGGAAATAGTAGTCATTGATATCGAGCAGTGGAAAACCGATGATGTGTGAGGGAGCAGGAGGAGAGAAATCTAGAGAAGCAGTGGGCTGCAAGCCTTTTTAAATGGCAGAGATTGCAAAAAAAAAAAAAAAGTGCTATGCAACAGCACTTTTCATTCAAACATGTACTGAACCCTATGTGTGGGCTTCCGTGCTAGGCACTATGAATACAACAAATAATCAAAATGTAATTTCTAGCCCGAAAGACATTCATTTAGAAGGAGAGGCCAACATAAATGGAGAATTGTAATGTAGTGCTCTATAACAGAATAGCAGAGGCATATAAAAGACACCCTTAGCCTTGTATACTCTTCCTTTCCCTGATCATCTTTAAGGTTTTTACTTTAAGTGTGGCTTCTTCATGAAAGTCTTTCTAATACCATATGTATTGTATTAGCGGGAAGTGATTAATTGTACAGATGAGGGAATATTTGTCTGAAGTAGTTGCATCTGATATCAGTTTTTAATTGAAAATAGGAAGTTATAAGTTAAAGCATCATCATTTCCTTTTACCAAAGGTTGGGACAGGTTGACCATCTTTTTGTCATTTAACAAATAGTTTACTTAATAAATCATACTGATTTCCTGTAGTCCCTGAACATTCCAGGATATTTCATGCCTTTGTAACTCAGTGCAGTTTCACCATTTAGATGGCATGCCCAGGCATGCTTAGGCAGTAAGGATACAGAGGTGAACAAAGAAATGGTAAGAGTGCCCTTAAGGGGCTATTAGGATCTACAAGTGAACAAAGACATTGAACAAAAAGTATTATATAGTGAGTGTTACTACAAGGAGTGCAGGAACATTTAATGGATGTATTATAACCTACTCTAGGATTAAAGAAGGCTGCCCAGAGGAAGTAATATTTAAACTGGGACATAACAAATGAGTTAGTTTGAGAATTGGGGTGGGTGTTACCGTGATATGGTTTGGCTGTGTCCCCACCCAAATCTCATCTTGAATTCCCATGTGTTGTGGGAGGGACCCAGTAAGAGGTAACTGAGTCATAGGGGCAGGTCTTTCCTGCACTGCTGTCATGAAAGTGAGTCTTACAAGGTCTGATGTTTATTATAAGGGGGAGTTTTCATACACAAACTCTCCTTGCCTGCTGCCATCCATGTAAGACATGACTTGTTCCTCTTTGCCTTCCACCATGATTGTAAGACTTCCCCAGCCACGTGGAACTGCAAGTTCAGTTAAACCTCTTTCTTTTGTAAATTGCCCAGTCTCTGGTTTGTCTTTATCATACAGGTAGGGGGCCTTAGGGAGGAAAAAGCAATACAGTGAATAATCTTCCTCCTGTGTTGGTGAGCCACATAAAATGGAGAAACCCTTTTGCTGAAAACAGCTACAAATGCCAAAAAAATGTTAAATGCTGTCTGTTTGAAGTTATCAAATAAGGACGTACTACTAAGCCAAGACTCAGAAAAGAAGGTAATCTGAAAAATGAGACTAACATTTGGAGCTACTTTTGTCCTATAGGCATTTACCAATTCAGAGGAAGGAGCTGAAAGACTGTGTAGCCCTTTTGATGTCGCTTACATGGATAGGAATACAAAATGGGACCCTTATAGTTTTGCAGCACTTTGCATTGGGACCATAAAGACTGTGCCCAAGATAAGATATGAGAGAAGTAGAAATCTCAAACCCTGATATTAGATTAAGACCTCGGTTTGCTCATGCCCCCAGGTTCCCTGCAGAAACAAAAGATCTTTCTAGAAGATTATTACAGGTTTCAAATTATTTTCACGAAGTTTTTCAAATATTAATGTTCAAAACATATTCAGACGTAATCAGTCACACAAGGACACAAAAACATGAATCAAGAACCAGTTGAAGCAGTAGACAATAAAAACAGAGCTCTAGGTGCTCCAGGAATTACTTATAACAGACACAGATTTTGAAAAAACTATGCTTACTAAATTCAAAGAGAAAAGACATTGCAAATTTTAACAAATGGAAACATTTTTAAAAATAATACTGTTTGGAAAAGAACAGACATTCTAAGACCAAATTAAATACGATTTGAGCAGCAGATCTTCACATATTTGTGTAGAGAAGATCCGCAAACTGGATTTTAGGGCAGAAGAAAATGTCCAGGAAGAAGCCTGGAGAGATGCAAGAATGAGACAGAGGGAAGGGCAAGAAATAACATGGATACAAGGAAAGGTCTAATTACATATACATGTAAATGGGCATCCCAGAGAAAAGGAGGATGAGAATGTTACAATATTTAAAGAGATGTTGGCTAAGAATTTTCCAAAACAGATGAAAGCAACAATTTAAAAAGTACAACATAACCTAAATAGTGTAATTTTTAAATTAGATCGAAATGTAGGTGTATATCTAAGAGAAGTGAAAACATGCCCACGCAAATGTTTATAGCAGCATTATTCGTAATAGCTAAGAAATGGAAGTAATTCAGATGTCCATCACCTACAGAATGGATAAATAAAATTTGGCATATTCATGCAACGTAATATTCAGCAATAAAAAAGAATGAAACATGATACAACATAGTTAACCCTTAAAAACATTATGCTAAGTGAAAGAAACCAGTCACAAAAGACCATCTCTTGTATGATTCCATTTAGATGAAATATCCAGAATAGGTGTATCTGTAGACACAGACTGAACGAGAGGAGAATGGATGGAAGATTTGGAGGAGATGAAATGTTTTAAAATTAAATTGTAGTGATGGTTACACAACTCTGAGTACACTAAAGAATGCTGAATTGTACAATTTAAATGGGTCAATTTTTATGGTATGTGAATTATATCTCAGTTTAAAAGAGGGAAGAGAAATCCACACCTAGACATATCCTAGTAAAACTACAGAAATCAAAGAAAGATCTCAAAGTTGGTGGAGCTATGGTGCTGGAATTACCTTTAAAGAGGAGCTAAATAGACTAGTAGATAATTTCTACAATTGGCAAATCTTCAAACTGAATACAGCTGTGAAACCCACACCCAAATGAAGAAACATAACATCTCAGCACCCTAGTAGCCCCCCTTGTACACCTACCTAATACAGAGCATCTATGCCCTGTATTAGCCAGGTGCACAAGAACAATGGAATTGGGGGAACAGAGGAGAGGAACAATGGAATCAGAAGAAAAAAGACAAACAGAAGAAATTGTAATGATGACATTATCACTGTGATGCCAGAAAATAACTGCCAACCCTGAGTTTAACCCAACTAAGATATTTTTTAAGAATGAAAGTGGACAACTTGGCTGGGCACAGTGGCTCATGCCTGTAATCCCAGCACTTTGGCAGGGTGAGGCAGGCGGGTGGCTTGAGGTCAGGAGTTCGAGACCAGCCTGGCCAACATGGTGAAACCTCGTCTCTACTAAAATTACAACGATTAGCCGAGCGTCATGGCACACACCTCTAGTCCCAGATACTTGGGAGGCTGAGGCAGGAGAATCGCTTGAACTCAGGAAGTGGAGGTTGCAGTGAACCGAGATTGTACCTCTACACTCCAGCCTGGGCAATAGAGCAAGACTCCATCTCAAAAAAAAAAAAAGAAGAATGAAACTGAAATAAAGATATGTTCAGATAAGCAGAAAAGAAGAGAAAGAATTTGCCTAAAAAACCTGTGCCAAAGGAAGTACCGAGGGATATTCAGGCAAACAGCAAATGATCCCTGATGGAAGGCCAGAAATTCAGGAAGGAATAAAGGTGAACAAAAGTGGTAAATATTTACATACCAGTAGTTCTTTTAGGTATATACCCAATGGCTGTGGTACATATATTCACAGAAACTGTTCAAGTGCCTGTCAGCAGTAAACTAAATTATATTGTCACATACACCTTACAGCCATGAAAATGAATCATCTGCAATAATGTAGATGAATTTCACAAGCAATATTGAGGAAAATTAGCCAGATAGAAAAGACTACCTGATGTATGATTCTCTATATATTTAAGTATAGTAGGAAAAATGAATCTTTGCTTAAGAGTATTAGGATAGGTTGTTAGAGGCATAGGGTGCCTTGTAGAGTCTAGGTGCATAAGGGGGACTACTAGGGTGCTGAGATGATCTGTTTTTTTCTTCTGGGTGTGGGTTTCACAGCTGTGTTTAGTTTGAAAATTCAGCATGATATACACTTACACTGAATGTACATTATATATATTAAGCAGTTTTTAAAATGTGAAAAATCAGTAAATGTCAATACTAGTTGTATAAAATAATTTTGTGTTTATAGCTAGGAAGAAGTGTAGAGCAATTAAGGCATGTGAGGTATCAATTAATGAAAGTATTCATGTTATAGACTGAAGATGATTTTTGCCCCCCAAAACCACTTTAATAAGCAATTTTGAAATTACAAGGAAGCAATCCCAAATAAATTTAAAAGGAGTTTCAGTTATCTTGAAATATTCTAAGTAGATCAGAAATAAATTACATTGTGTTTTTCAATAAAAGTATTTTTTTTTAATATTTTTAGACCTATTGTCTGTTTTACTACTTCCCATATTGCTTGGTCTATTTTTTAAAACCACTCAATCTGGCAGTATCTCTTGAGAAGTATATGGCACTTAATGTGTATTGTTCCCTAGAGGAATCATGAAGAAAAGGTGCAGATTTTTCTCTTGGGATACAATAGAAAATTAATTGAAAAAGGAAGAGTCCATAATTTAATGTATAGTTACAATTGGGGAAAAAAATCATAATATATAATTTTCATATTTGTTGATTATGTCTTCTTAAACACCAGTTATTACTAGCACAGTTCATTCTCTATATGTGGCAGCTCATATAGCTTATGTTTGTATTTTCATCTGCTTGGTTTATATACAATGATCTAAGCTATAACAGTCATTTTTATGCATTGTCTGCTTACTCTTTCTTTGCTTGCTTCAGACTCATCAGTTGGCTTTTGCATTCCATATTATGATTTTGAAAGAACTACTTCAACGAAAAATTGTATTTTTGTTATAGTGATTCTGCTGCATGGATTACAAGCACTCTATCTCCATGCTTGGATAAACTCCATCAAAAGCACATTATCCTCTACTTCTGTGGCCAGCTGCCTAATTGTATCTGCTGTAACCACATGCTGTTGGAACATGATACCAATGAAGAACAGAAATGATAAATTACTCCCTGCAGGTGATAGTGATAATGATAATTTTTAATTTCCTTCTTCCTTATAAGGTCTAGTCTGATCTTATTTCATTGGTTGCCATCCTATTACATACACACAATGTGTCCTCTTTAAAGAAATACTCATCACACCAAAATACGTGAGAAAGTCATTTGTTTTTATCCCAAATCATTGTTCTTCAAATGAGTGTATATTAAATGAACTGCATTTACCTTTATATAGAATAAACAAGCAAAACATGGCTTAAAACAGATTTTTTCCATGATTCATTTTACAAATGCCATGAGTTTTCTTTTTGTGAAACCCACAAAAAGATGAGTTCTAGAACTATTATATGCTGAGGAATATTTAAGATGTACAGCAAAGCTACATGCTTGTATTTCCCTATGTGCATCAAAGTAATTGTGGAGGATTCTCACAAAATGTCGAGTGATCAAGCTATCCCAGAAATTCATCACGTGTATGTATTTTCCTTTCATTCTGTTTTCTTCTATCATTATTTTTGTTTTGTTTTGTTTTTAATTACTTACCACTCATTCTCCTTTCTCTCACTCTTAAGGGACTTTTATAACTAAAACTTTTAGTTACACGTTTTTCTGACTGTGGTATAATTCAGTGGAATTTTATTTAATTGTGACCTTGCCTTTGCAGATTAACCCAGCTCCTACAGATACATTTTAATGTTTTTCCCTCAGCAGTTCTCATTGCCCCAACAAGATATATGTGTGAGACAAAGGAGAAATTTCTTCTGTAGTCAGCCTTCAAACCTCTGATCTTTTTCAAGCACATGTCAAGTTGTAGCTCTGGTTATTTATTGCCATTGCCTATTAGTCATTATTTCCTATGGTTATTCTTATATTTGAATGACTTCCACAGAGAGAATGTATATTCATTGAAATTAACATTTAAAAGATGTAAAGATAGCCTGTCAAAGTGATGGTAGCAAGATGATCAAACTGTAATTGAAAATAGTGGCATGTTTATATTTTCCTGACAAAATAAATCATTTATTCCTAAATCAGCTGATATTTGGTTATATCATATATAATAGCTTTGCAGAAATAAAAACACTAATCATAATTCATTTGGTTTTATATTACTGTTTCAAAATTGAAGTTTTTTCCTTAATCTCTTAATTAAGCCTCAATGGCATGCAACTGTAGTTCCAGCTACTCAGGAGGCTTAGGCAGAAAGATCCCTTAAGCCCAGGAGTTTGAGTTCAGCCTGGGTACCATAGTAGGACTCCATCTCTAAAGTTAAATAAAATTTTTTAAAAATAATCACACACAAAAGAAAAAAAAAACACAAACCCTGTCTCTTTAAGGGGCATTCTAGATCGTGTTGGTGTTTGAGGGTAAACACCCATTTTAAAACCAGAAACTCCCTTTTTTTTCAGAGCAAGAATCTTCTCCTTTCTCAGCTATATGAGTGCTGTCTAATGAATAGGTAGATTATCTGCACAAAGTTTGAATTTCAGGTGAATTCCTTCCTAACTTCTCTTCATGCTTCTGCTTTCTGTTTAATGTGTGCTGTGGAACTGAGTTAGTATTACTGTAAACCAAACCTAATTAGAAATGTGACTGTGCTTGAGGACTCAAAGATACTATGATGCATTTCACATGGAGGCAATTTCAGATATTTGTCATAGATCCTTTCTGGTGCTTATAACCGAAGTTAACTATGTCTGTCATTTTTCTTTGTCTTAAAACGTATTTTTTGGTTACCCAGAACTTCCCAGTATTTCTTTCACTGTATTATTTAAGGGCTGGAAATTTTTAACTGAAATTCATACACAGATTTGGAGATTGATTAATAACCATGTATGGCCGGACGTGGTGTCTCACACCTGTAATCCCAGCACTTTGGGAGGCACCCCCCCAAAAAAAATGTGGGGAAAAATAAATCCTAAGTAAGCTAATAAGAGCTTTTGTGAAAATTTGGGTTTAAAAGCAGCTTTTGTAACATCTTCAGCTTCAGATATATGAAGAGAAACATTTCTAATTCTGATTTTAAAGACTGGCAATAAATATAACAGTTACAGAATTATAATTGCAGAAAGATGAGAGGCTGACACATGAGTTTAAAACAGAGTTTTAAAAGATACATTAAAAATTTTGAAAACAAAAAGATATTTAAAACTATGGGTTTTCTGTTCTTGTTGTTCCAGGTTACCTTCTGGTAGCATTTCCCATCAACCTGAAGAAGTTCTTTTAAAATGTTTCTGAAGGAAGTCTATTGGCAATGAATTTCTTTACTTTTCCTTGACTTGAAAATGTCATATTTTGCCTTCATTCATAAATGATGTTCTGTCTAGATGCAGAATTTTAAAACTTTCTCCATCAGTGTCTTTTTCTTTTCCATCTGGACCACCAATGTCACGTTAGATCTATGGGTCTCCGAGGTCCTATAACATGCATTTTATTGCCGTCTTTTTCCCTTCTTCAAATTGGATAATATCTATTAATCTTCAAATTCACTGATTTTTTCCCTGTCATCTCCATTCTGCTATTCAGCCCAGAAGTTTCAGTTATTATAATTTCCAATTAAAATTTTTTCATTTGGTTCTTTTTTACAGTTTCTCTGCTGAGAATTTCTAATCTTTTGATTCATTCCATTGTGTTTTCTGTCCCTGTTGGAACATAGTTGTAATTGCTGCTTTAAAGTTTTGCTTGATAGTTCGAGCATCTCTGTTATCTCAGAGGTGGCTTGTCTTTTCTCTTGAGAGTTGTTCAATTTTCCTGATTCTTCATATGTTGAGTAATTTGAGATTGTACCTTACATGTTGTGCATGCTATGTTGTATAAACTGTGTATCTTGTTAGAATCTTAAGAATGTTGATGTTTGTTGTTAGCAGACAGTCAGCCCAGTTAAAATCAGACCATAAGTTCTGTCTTAGTGTCCGAGCAGACAGTTGGCCAAGTCTCAGTCACATTCTCTAAGCTTTTGTTACGTTGTTTTGAGGCTGTCTTACACATACCTACTTTACGGATTAGTCTGAAACTTTTACAGATTTTTCAAATCTCAGTTCAGTTCTCTAGGCCTTTACTTAGTTTTGGTTTTTTTTTGTCCATGCATGTATTATTCAGAGGTTAATCCTGAGACTTGCACCAGTGATTCCAATTTTAGTTCAATTCTCTAAGCTTTTGCTATGTGGGTTTGGGTCTCACCTGTAAATGCGTAATTTGGGGGTTAGGCTGAGACTTGGGCATTTCCTACATACAAAATTAGGAGATCTTTTCTAGCTCCTCTCCATATTTGTCCCACATGTTCCATGCTTTTCAGAGTTAAAAATTATTAGTTCCATTCAAGTTCAGTTAGTCAATGCTTTAATAAAGTATACTGACTATATAATAAAGCTAGCCATATTTGAGACTGAAGACAAAGTTTTCATTTGGCTAAAATGTATTGAAAACCTACTATATAACATTGTATTGGGTAAGGGGCATAGAGGTGAGTTACACATACGCCCTGCTCTTAAATAAATTGCAGTATAAGGCAAACTATAATATACTATCGTAACTAACATAATAGAATGTATAATAAACACATTTGCTCAGCAAATATTGTATTGTATCCTATGGGCCAGGTTACTGCTCTGGGCACTAAGAGTATAGTGGTGAACAAGACAGGCATACAGAAATAAATAAGAAAACAGCTGAACTGGTCTGTGAAGAGGCATCGTAAGTATCCAGAAATCAATTGTAAAAGGTTAGAAATATTCTAATTAACCACATGGTTTTTATGATAATCTGTGGCTGAGTACTACATTGTTTTATAATTCTATTTGGCAGAATTATTAATAGTATTTTGATTCTCTCAGTATCTAAATTGCAATGAACCTCAAGGTTAAATATTGAATTTGGTTTGGACCTAATCCATATTAACCCTACAAGATCAATAAAATGTCACATTTTTAACGAAAGCAGCGGAGTACACAAATTAGCTTTACCATGATTTTTCAAAAACTCAGTGTCCTGTTTTTAACACTTTATAAGCTTAATGTAATGCCAGTTTTAAAAAATGATTAAGTCCAGCTAGTTCCAATAGTGAAAGAAAAAGGAATGGTATTTAAATTTAACCAAAAAACTCAAAATTATGTATTTACCTGAATATGTTAATTTCTTTAAGAGATCTTTTTGTAGGCTGGGTGCAGTGGCCCACACCTGTAATCCCAGCACTTTGGGAGGCCGAGGGGGGTAGATCACAAGGTCAGGGGTTCAAGACCAGCCTGACCAACATGATGAAACCCCATCTCTACTAAAAATACGAAAATTACAGGTGACGCATGCCTGTAATCCCAGCTACTCAGGAGGCTGAGGCAGGAGAATCACTTGAACACATGAGACAGAGGTTGCAGTGAGCTGAGATCGCACTATTGCACTCCAGCCTGTGCAACAGAGCAAGACTCCATCTCAAAAAAAAAAAAAATATCTTTTTGTACTATTTTTGTACTATCATAATAACCCTTAGAGCTCACTTTGGAGTTTCTCCTTTGAGTACTTGCTTAAACATAAAATTTGAGTACTATTGTTCATTTTTTCAGGAAAATAAAATAGGTAACATTTTAAAAATCTTTATTTCGTCACAAAAATATTCACAGTACTTGACTTAAAAACAGATATACTAGACTAGAAGAAATTAAATGAACTGGCTTTGTATAAAAGAGCATGTTTCAATTATTTGTTGCTGTATAATAACCCATCTCAAAACTCTGGCTTGAAGCCCAAACCATTTATATCTCTGTTTCCGATTCTGCAATCCTGACTGGACTTAACTGACTAGTGCACCTGCTGGTCTTTCCTGGCATCTTTCATGCTGCTGCAGTTGTCTGAATGCTTGACTACAGCTGGAGAAGCCAAGATGGCCTAACGCATGGGTGGACACTCAGTTGGCGAGTGAGGATCAGTGAGGGGCCAGCTCTCTTTCCATGTGTGTTTCCCTTTCAGTGGTCTAGCATGATTATTTCTCTATTAAATCATACTGATTGTTTGATTAGCCTTATTACCTTTATTATGTTACTTCTGTGAGGAAAAGCCAAATTACATTACTTTGTTTTTACTTATAACATCTTTTCCAGGAAAAATATTGAGTTTAAGAGGTATTGAGTTTCTGAAATAGTTTCTCATTTGCCATGTCTTAAGAGACAATAATTAGTTATTACATAATGTAATTTATTTAGTAAGTATTTCTATTTCTTTTTTTAAAAAACAGGCAATTGCTGGCTACTTTGATATATATTTTGAGAAGAATTGCCACAACAGGGTAAGTATCATGAGTTATCTCATAAGAATTAATTATTACAGAAGTACATTATATTTTATTTTGTGCCCCAAGGTGTTTAATCATAAGCATTTTGCTGCTGTAAGCAGTCGGGGCTTGTGTTTGATGTTGTAGATTAATGTACCATGATATTAAAAATCTTGTACTTCATCAAATACTTTTGAACTTTACCAATTCAGGTCGTGTTCTCTACGGGCCCTCAGAGCACCAAAACACACTGGAAACAAACAGTATTTCTACTGGAAAAACCATTTTCAGTTAAAGCAGGTGAGAAAGAATAGTAGGGGGAAAAGTATCTTATTCATTCTGAAGTAGAAGATATTCATTCATTTTACAACCACTTTTTCTGTGCACACTATATTTGCTTTTTGAGACAGAGTCTCACTGTCTCACCCAGGCTGGAGTACAGTGACGTGATCTCAGCTCACTGCAACCTCCATCCCCTGGGTTCAAGCAATTCTCCTGCCTCAGCCTCCTAAGTACTTGGGATTACAGGCACACACCACCACACCCGGCTAAGTTTTGTATTTTTAAGTAGAGATGGGGTTTCACCATGGTGGTCCCCAACTCCTGACCTCAAGTGATCCGCCTGCTTTGGCCCCCAAAGTGCTGGGACTACAGGTGTGAGCCACTGCGCCTGGCCTGCACAATATATTTGAAGCAATATAACAGATGTTAAGAAAAGATGTTCTTAGAGTTTACCATCTACATACATTTTAGATGGCATATCATTTAAAGACATAATTTAAGAAAAATTTTTAAGTCTAATTTCTGCCAACTAAAATAAATAAGATTACCTAGCTCTTAAAGTATCACAGAATTCAGAAAACTTTAATAGTTAGTATTTTATAAGTTACAAATATAACTAAAAGAAAATATTTTCTTTCTCCAAGTGACTAAAGAGAGATATCACCAATAAAATAAAAGTTAAAGACAATTTCATTCAGTAGTTATTGTAGGCCAGGTACAGTGGCTTATGCCTGTAATAAGCCACTTTGGGAGGCCGAGGCAGCAGGATAACTTGAGGCCAGTTTTGGGTTTTGTGTTTTCTTTTTTGAGACGGAGTTCCACTCTTGTTGCCCAGGCTGGAGTGCAATGGTACCGTCTCGGCTCACTGCAACCTCCACCTCCTGGGTTCAAGCAATTCTCCTGCCTTAGCCTCCAAGTAGCTGGGATTACAGGTGCCCGCCACCAGGTCCAGCTAATTTTTGTATTTTTAGTAGAGATGGGGTTTCACCACATTGGCTAGGCTGGTCTCAAACTCCTGACCTCAGGCGATCTGCCCACCTCGGAGTTCCGAAGTGCTGGGATTACAGGCATGAGCCACCACACCCAGCTGAGGCCAGTTTAAGACCAGCCCAAGCAACATAGCAAGACCCTATCTCTACAAAACTCTAAAAATTAGCTGGCCATAGTGGCACAAGCCTGTAGTTTTAGCTGCTTGGAGGCTGAGGCAGGGGGCTCGCTTGAGTCTTCAGTGAGCTGTGATCATACCGCTGCACTCCAGCCTGGGTGACACAGCAAGGCTGTCTCAAAAAAAGAGAAAAAGTTATTGCATTCAAAGTTTATTTGTCTTACCATTCTCTCCACTGTCTCTTCCCTGCCTATCCAAATGTTACGCAATATTCAAGGGCAAATCAGATTCTATTTTTTATTTTAAAAACTCATTGATTGTTCACTTATATTAGCACCTATAGTTCTGACATACCTATACATTTCACTCTACAAGTTAGAATTTCATTATGGGATTTAAAATTTTAAACTGCTTACTACATGTAAGTCTTCTTGTACCACCTTCTCTGAAAACCTCCTGAGGGCATGAAAGCTGAATGTATAACAAGCTTCAGTGAAAAAAATCCAACTTCACCAATAACTCAGGGAAAGGCTAATTGAACCTATGAGATGCTGTTTCTTGTCCATTAATTGGGGGAAGAAAATACATAAAGTTTACCAATGTCAAGTGCTGGCAATAATGTAGCCAAATGCAACTTTCATCCCCTTTTGCTGGCTTTTAATTAGTAGAACTTTTAAGAACAATTTGATACTATCAGGCTAAGTATAGATGTACCATCCCTACAGCCAAGCAATTTTTTCCTAGGCCTGTATTCTAACAGTCTCTCCCACAACATATATAAAAATCTTTATAGCAGCATGGTTTGTAGAAGGGAAAAATTGGAAATAACCTTAATTGTCCACCAGCAGAAGATGGATTAGAAAAGGTGGTAGTTGCATAGAATAGTATCTAGAGCAGGTAAGTTATGTATGTATGTTTCTATCAAAAACAACATTGAAGCCGGGCATGGTGGTGCACACCTATAGTCCCTGCTACTTAGGAGGCTGAGACCGGAAGTTCCCTTGAGCCCAGGAGTTTGAGGCTGCAGTGAGCTGTGATTGAGCCGCTTTACTCCAGCTGGGGCAACATAGCAAGACCCTGTCTCTTGGGGAGTTAAGGTAGGCGAGGCAACATTGAGCAAAAAAGAAAATTGCAGAATGAGTCTGACAAGATACCATTTATGTGAACTTTTAAAACATGTAAAACAACCACACATACACATACCTAATACAAGTATGAAACAACTCAGATTCAGCATAGTGGTTACCTCTGGGGAAGGACAGAAATAGGATTAGGGTAGGCTACAACTGAGGTGGCAGGGGGGTCAATGTCATATAAAAGACATATACAAGAAAACTTTGTAAAAAATTGGAGGAACTCTGGTAAAATACTAAGATTTAACAAAGCTGGGTGGTGGGCTCTATATTACAGTTACCAGGTGGTTATCAATCTCTGTGTTCAATATTTCATAAATTCTACTATAGCTTCAAATTCACTGTTGATACATAAATTGAGTTTAATAGATGCAAATAAATACGAGATTGAAGCAGCACCTTGTCATTTTCTCACTTTGAAGTTGCAAGTGATATGGAAATAAAACCTTGATGGTGTCATTTTCTGTCTGCAGAAAGCTTGAGCACAGCAGAACTGAAATGAGGAAAACCCAAATGAAGTCCGTCTAGCCTCATTTTTGTTTTTCTGTAGCTCTGGTATTTGGATTGATGTTTGGAAACTTGAAAATGTTGCTTTTTTCTTCATTGTAGCCATTTTGTCATCTTAATACTAGAGTTTTAAAGGCAGTACTAGTTCATGTTTTAATTGTGAGGGAGATTTAAGATAGCATTTGAGTTTGATTCTCAAAATTTTCTCCTGCTTCATTACAAAATATTGTTTAATGACTAGTGAAGTTTTGAAATCCTTACTATTCTTTACCTAGTAATCCTTAGAGTAACTGGTTTGTGCTTTGCTCTTAAGCATTTGTAGAATATTATGGAGGAGTTGTGTGATGCAAATATTGCCTGCTGGCACCACGTGTGTTTCTTTTACTACCGTGGTGTATGCTTTTGTATCTAAATAGTAAGACCAATATGTCACAAAATATTAGAATCCCCTAAGAGAGTACAAGCTGAAGGAAGATTTTAAAAGGAAATGGTACAGTTGGAAAAATAGTCATTTCTTAGTTATGGGAATATAAAGAAAGGATCATGTAAGTAACACTTTTTCTTAATCCTGCTAAGCCTTTGATGGTAGTGTTAATTAATAGATGCTGGGAAGTTGCAGAGTAGAGTACTGAAGAGGGTAAGCTCATCAGAAAACAAGCTCAAAAAGATCTATAGGAAGACTCCTGGAGTTTTACACGAGTAAGATGTGTATATATAGGATTAAATGCACAAGGTCAAGCAAAGTAGTTGGAGCAAATGTGTACCAAGGAGTTCTCAGTTCACACAGGGCTGCATGGGGTTCACATTTCTAGCTTAAGGCTGTCTAGATCCTCCTTAGCAAATCTTAAAAACAAGCCTTGAAGGGAAAAGAACTAAGCTGCAAGTAACTTAGTAGCCACAAAGGAAAACAAAATGGATACATTCAATAATATAAAATTCTTGATGTCCAGCATTCAACCAAACATTGGATGCAGGAAAATGTCTGATAGGAACAGACCCAGAAGTGATGAAATTAGCAGAGAAGCATGTTGAGAAAATGTTGTAACTATGCTTATATATGAACATAGCGAGGCCGGGCGCGGTGGCTCAAGCCTGTAATCCCAGCACTTTGGGAGGCCGAGGCGGGTGGATCACGAGGTCAGGAGATCGAGACCATCCTGGCTAACATGGTGAAACCCCGTCTCTACTAAAAATACAAAAAACTAGCCGGGCGTGGTGGCGGGCGCCTGTAGTCCCAGCTACTTGGAGGCTGAGGCGGGAGAATGGCGTGAACCCGGGAGGCGGAGCTTGCAGTGAGCCGAGATCGCGCCACTGCACTCCAGGCTGGGGAAAAGAAGGAGAGCCCCGACCAAAAATCCAAAAAAAAAAAAAAAAAATATGAACATAGCGAAGAGAATGTGAGAAGACACTTAAAGTGAAAATGTCATTTGATGGAATTAATGGCAGAAGAAAAGATCAGTGAACTTGAATACACAGCAATCAAATGTATTCAAAATAGAGCAAGGAGAGGAGAAACATATTTAAAATAAAAATGAACATATCCACAGTAGCCTATGGGAAAATACCAAGCACTCTATCCTAGTCCTTGGAAGAAGCTGAGGGAGGAATAGGGTAAGGTGAGGCGATGCAACAGGAAGTATATTTGATACAAGCTACACATTGAAGAAACTTAGTTAACCTAAAGAAGGATAAACTCAAAACACCGAAACATATCAAGCTAACAGTGATAACTTTTTTAAATTTTAACATAAGCCACAGTAAAAGGAAACATCATGTAGAGAAGGACAAAGAAATAACCTTAGAATGTTCATCAAAAACTGGCCAGGCGTGATTGCTCATGCCTGTAATCCTTGCACTTTGGGAGGCCGAGGCAGGCAGATTGCCTGAGCTCAGGAGTTCAAGACAGGCCTGGGCAACATGGCGAAATCCCATCTCTACTCAAAATACAAAAAATCAGCTGGATGTGGTGGCACACACCTGTAATCCTGGCTATTCAGGAGGCTGAGGCATGAGAATTGCTTGGAACCAGGAGGCAGAGGTTGCAGTGAGCTGAGATCGCGCCACTGCACTCCAGCCTGGGTAACAGAGCAAGACTATCTAACAAAAAAAAAAAAAAAAAAAAAAATTCATCAAAAACTATGTAAGCCAGATGATTAATTGAATGACATTTTGAAATATTGAAACTGGCAACCTAGATTCTGTATCTACAAGAAATATGTTATTTAATGAAACTAAATGAAGACTTTTTCAGAAGAAAAATGCTGAACGAATTTATTTTCAGCAGACTGGAAATATAAGATGTGTATTAAAGTAAGTTCAAGAGGAAATAAAATGTCACCAAATGGAAACTTGGATCTTAACAAAGCAATGGAAAATGCCAGAAATGGTAAATGTGTGATCACATTAAAAAGCTTTATTTTTTCATTTCTTAGTTTCTTAAATGATCATTGACTAAAGCAAAACGAATAATGTATTGTAGGTTTAAAACATATGGAGAAGTAAAATATATGGCAATGATAACCAAGGAAATTAATGAGAAAATAGAAATATTTAATGTATTGTAAAGTTTTTACACTGTATATGAAGTTTAAGTATGTACATTGTAAACCCTAAAGCAACAGCTAATAAATTTAAAATTTAACCACAAACTATAGCTAATAATTTAGCAACAGAATGGAATCCTGAAAAAAGTACTCAATTCAAAAGAAGATAGGGGCCAAGCATGGTGGTCCATGCCTGTAATCCCAGCACGCTGGGAGGCCAAGGCAGCAGGATCGCTGAGACCAAGAGTTTGAGACCAGCCTGGGCAACAAAGGAAGACCCTGTCTCTAAAGAAAAACAAAAGTTTTTTAATTAGCCAGGTGTGGTAGCACATAACTGTAGTCTGAGCTACACAGGAGGCTGAGGCAGGAGGATTGCTTGAGCCCAGGAGGTCCAGGCTATGGTGAGCTATGATTGCATCACTAACTATACTTCAGCCTGGGTGCAAAGCAAGACCCTGTCTCTCAAAAAATAATTAAATTTTTTTAAAGAAGATGGGGAAAAGGACACAAACAGATGAACAAATAAAAAACAAACAGTAAGATGATAGACTTAAATTCAGTCTTAAATAGACTGATAATTACATTAAACATGAAGGATCTGGACATGCCAATTAAAAGGCAGAAATAGACTGAATAGAACTAAATGCTGCCTCCAGGAAACACACTTTAAATATAAAGGCACTGAAATTCCAGTCCCAGGATAAGGTGATAATAGCACATTCTATCCAATTTTTCCCACCAAATATAGCTATAAAACCAGAGGGCATGGAGCAGCTATTAAGATCTCTGAAAAGTAATAGCAAATAAATGGGAGGAGAAGACCAGAATTCTAAGTACCAGCAAACCTGTGGTAAATTTATGATGTTTTCCTCCAATATCCCTCAGCCTTGACTCCAGACAGCCTGAAACCTAGACAGGGATCAGCACAGCAAGAGCTCCTGGAGGAGCAATGAATGATTGAACTTGTCATTTAAAAAAACAGTACCATTTACAGTAGCATCAAGAAAAATTAAAACCTTAGGAATAAAATTAACGAAATACATGCAAAACTTGTACACTTAACTATAGAACATTGCTGAGAGACATTAAAGAAAACCTAAATAAATGGAGAGATATATTCTGTGAATTGGAACACTTAATACTGTTACAGTGTTACTTCTTCATAGAAGAATTTCCTTTATTAATTCAGTGCAATCTCAGTCAAAATCTGTTTTGTAGAAATTAATGGGCTGATTCTAAAATTTATATAGAAATCAAAATCCTAGAATAACCAAAATAATTGAGAAAGAACCACATTGGAATCTTTATACAGTGTTATTTCTAAACTTACCAAAGGTTATATTAATCTAGGCAGTATAGTAGTGTTTATTATAGCCATTTAAGTCAATATAACAAATAATCCAGAAATAGACCTACTCTTGTATAATTAAATTTTTACAAAGGAGCAGTGCTGATTAATGGAGAAAGGGTGATCTTTTGAAATGGTGCTAGAACAAGTAAATATTTGTTTGAGAAAATAATGATTCTTCACACCATATCCAAAAACTAACATGTATAAAAACTAAGTGGATCATAGATACAAATCTAAAAGCTTAAAACTGTAAAACTTCTGGAAGAGATAATATTTGAGACTTTGGGGTGGTTTATGAAGCTAAGAAAGTGGCAACATTCGAACACAATTTATGTAAATAATGCCGTAAAGTTAGTTTTAAACTTCCCACTGGACAGTCAATATCTTCAGGATAAAATACAAACTCCTTACCATGGCCCTTTGCAATCTGATTCTGGTTTTTCATCATTTCCAACCCCATCCTTTCACAACCCCAGGTAAGCTCATATACCCCAGTTATACAGATTGCTCATTTTTAAGCTAACTTTTCTTTTTCTTCTTGCTTTTGTCGAAGGTATTTTTCTACCTAGAAGGTTGTTTTGTCCTCTTTCACTTGATAAATTCCGACTCACCCTTCATGGCATAGCTAATTTCTGTAAAATTTAAATGTCTTCAGAGCTGATTGTTCTCTTTCTTGATTTCCCAGATAAATTCATACACACACGTGTTACAACATCTTAGCATGCTGGGGTTCTAATAGAAGTTCAACATCTTAGTGTGCCTCCCTTGTTTCTTCTTGATGTGATGTAATATTTGACATATTCTGCTGAATAAATAAGTACAATAGTATATATTGTCATTGAAATCTAATTTTCTCCATCACCTTGGGTAACACTATGCCAAGGTCATCTAGTGTCCATATTTTGTTGGCCAATTTTGCCAACTCCGGTGTTATCAGAAATTTCATACTATTGCACTTGAGCAGGTTAGTATTCAAACTTACCTTGGTATGGCTTAAAAGAGTTCTCTATAGTTACATTTAAACTAAAAGTAGCTTTTGACTCAATGTACTATAAGATTTTTAGATGAAAATAGATGAAGCTGTGAGTCTCATTTGGAAAAATTACTATATGTAAAGCTTAGTGTCCAGAAGGTAATATGACAAGATAAGTAAAATATTGTAAATGGAACTATAGAGTTATTTTGCCTAGATGAGGACACTTAAAGTTTAAATTCAGGGTGGGTTTTCCCTTTACAATTCATATTCTGTTTTATTGTACAAACTTTTGTTGTAAGTAAATATGGCAGTACTTTAAAATTCAAATCTTTTTAATGTGATTTGGCTTTGAAAATATAAAATCAGGCTATTTCTCTTTATTTATTCATACAGTACATAGTAAGCTTTTATATGTTAGAGAATCTGGGAGTTTTTTCTTTCATTTTTCAACTCTAAGCTTTAACAGCAATTAATAATGATTTATTGTGTTTTTCTTTCCTTTTTCTGGGGAAATGAAGCTTCATTGCTCCAGAAGAAATTAATTCTAAAAAATACAGTATAACAATTAAAATGAAGTCGTTTTTGTCTAGAACTATGGCACTGCTTTGTGTTATACTAACAGCCGTCTGCTGATGATAAAAAATGAGTCCATGCAGCTCAGCTCCAGAGTGTTCCTTCCAGCTCTCAACACAGTGCACACACTTAACAACATCAGTCATTTTATATCTATTTGACACTGATTAATTACTCTGATCCATTCTGGTATTATAGCCATTGCCTTGGCACTTTCGTTAGGTCTGAACAGTAGAAGGGAGATCAGCAGTGTGAATTATACATTTATTACTGTGACCCTTCATGCTATTTAATTAACTTAAATGAGTGTGTGTGTGCACCCTCATCTTTGAAATGATGATTATGGAAAAGATTTACCTGTATTTCATTTTAAGAAATGAAAATCATAGTTATCAGCATCAGCTTATATACATATGACATGTTAATTTTTCAACTATTTACATTGATGCTTACGATTTTTTCTTTTGTGAAAAATTAACAGAAATATCCGTTACTAATTCATTTTGACTGGGGCTTTTTGTTTCTAAACTGAGGAACACATAGAACTCTTATAGGTACATCCTTTGATCCTGAAATGAAGATGATAACCAGATTTATAAGCACCATGGAACATTTCTCTTTTGACTTACACTAAGGATTGAATAGGACTTTCATAAACAAGACAACTTACATATTTTAACACTCGAAAGGCAATGTAAATGAAAGAGCGCAACCATCAGAGCAAATGTACTAAAAGGAAATATTTACTAGCAATACCCTCATATACATTAATGAGAAAAGCCATAAGGTAAATGCACCAGATTTTTTAGATGGTAGTTAAATAAATGAAATCATACTTATCTCCTCTGATTTGAAATACAAATCAGAGCAATCGTAGTTTGGTTGTTGTTTTCATTTACTCTTTTATTGATGAAGATGGCAGGAATGTAACACTGGAATATATTTCATACCTTTTATGAAGAAATTATACTTCTGATCATCCATCCTAAGGAATCAATTCAAAATTCAGATTTAAAAAATACTTGTTGCACAAAGAAATGAAAATTAACACTGCTTTTATTTTCTTTTCTTTCTTTAAACTCTTGTTTTATAGAATTTTTTTTTTTTTTTTTCATTTTTTTACAGTCACGTCTGTCAAACTTTTCCTTTTGGTTTCTGGCTTTGGTTTCATCCTTTAAAAGATTATATTACTACTTTTGTACAATTTATTGAATCCTTCCCTCAGTGACTTAAAATGCGCCACTTTCTATGTACTGAATCTTAATTGATCTTCTGATTTCTCTACATTTAATTTGTCTATGTTTATTCCTAGGCACATTTTTAAACAAATAATTTACCTGTAATTAAAATTCACACATTTTGATTGTACAGCTCAGTGAGTTTTGAAAATTACATACACCACTGTGGAAATATAGATTATTTTCATCACTCCAAAAAGTTTCTCAATTCCCTGTATGGGCAGTCCCCAACCCTGATTCCCAGACCAAGACAGTCACTGATATGCTTTGTCATTATATGTATTTCCTTTTTAGAATTTTTATCAGCGGAATTATATGGCATGTACTCTAGCTTTCTTAGCGTTTTTTTTTTTTTTTTTGTAGATTCATCTATCATTAGGTTGTTCCTTTTTATTGCCAAGTAATATTCCTTTGGCCATGCCACAGTTTACTTAGGTATTCACCTGCTGCTAGACTTCTGGATTGCTCTCAGTTAGGGGCCATTAAGAATAAAGTTGCTACGAATATTAATGTAAAAGTCTTGGTGCAGACAGATGTTTTCATTTCTCTTGGGTAAATACCTAGAAGTGGAATTACTGGGTCTTATGGTTAGTGTATATTTAACTTTCTAAGAAACTGGCAAATGTTTTTAAAAAGACTATACTGCCGGGCGCGGTGGCTCACGCCTGTAATCCCAGCACTTTGTTAGGCTGAGGCGGGTGGATCACAGGTCAGGAGATGGAGACCATCCTGGCTAACACAGTGAAACCCCGTCTGTACTAAAAAATACAAAAAATTAGCTGAGCGTGGTGGTGGGCACCTGTAGTCCCAGCTACTCTGGTGGCTGAGGCAGGAGAATGGCGTGAACCCAGGAGGCGGAGCTTGCAGTGAGCCCAGATCATGCCACTGCAGTCCAGGCTGGGCAACAGAGCGAGACTCCATCTCAAAAAAAATAAATAAAATAAATAAAAAATGACTGTAACTATCTAACATTCCTAGGGCTAGCATTCCATTGCTGAATTCAGTTGTTCCACATCATTTTTAGCACTTATAAAAAAGATGCGGTATTTTAAGCCGTTTTATTGAGTATGTAGTTATAGCTGTGCTTGTAGTTTTCATTTGCCTGATGTGATGTTGAACATTGTTTCATATGTGTATTGGCCATTTTTATATCTTCCTGTGAGATTTCTGCTCAGATATTTTGCTTGGTTTCAAATTGGGTGGTTTGTCATCTAATTGAGTTAAATTTTAAAGTTAATAATAGTTCATCTTTTCCCAAATATATATTCACTTGTTCCATCATCATTTCTTAAAAAGACTATCCTTGTGATTTAATTGCCTTGGCTCCCTTGTCAAAAATTAATTGACTATATGTATATAGATCTACTTCTGAGTTCTCATTTTCCCCCATGGACCTGTATGTCTGTCCTTATGCCTTTAAGACAGACTGTATAAGATTGAAAAAGAACAAGATGGCAAGATTTATACAAACAATTGTTTTGGCTATTCTGGGTCCTTTATATTGCCATATAAATGTTAAAATCAGGTCATTAATTTCTGGCGTTAAAAAGCCTGTTAGGATTTTGACTGGGATTTTGTTAAATCTATAGATTAGCCGGGCGCGGTGGCTCAAGCCTGTAATCCCAGCACTTTGGGAGGCCGAGACGGGCGGATCACGAGGTCAGGAGATCGAGACCATCCTGGCTAACATGGTGAAACCCCGTCTCTACTAAAAAATACAAAAAAAAACTAGCCGGGCGAAGTGGCGGGCGCCTGTGGTCCCAGCTACTCGGGAGGCTGAGGCAGGAGAATGGCGTGAACCCGGGAGGCGGAGCTTGCAGTGAGCTGAGATCCGGCCACTGCACTCCAGCCTGGGCGACAGAGCCAGACTCAGTCTCAAAAAAAAAAAAAAAAAAATCTATAGATTACTGAAAATTGACATCTTAACATTGAGTCACCCACAAGAGAGTGGGTCTCTCCATTTATGTGGACCATTGTTAGAATTGTTTTGTAGTTTATGTAAGTCAGACATATATTGTTACATTTATCTCAAGTGTTGTATGCGTGCGTGTGTGTGTGTGTGTGAGAGAGAGAGAGAGAGAGAGAGACAGAGAGAGAATGAATGAGACTTGCTCTGTCTCCCAGACTGGAGTGCAGTGGCGTGATGTCTGCTTACTGCAACTGCCACCTCCTGGGTTCAGGCTATTCTCATAGCCTCAGCCTCCCAGGTAACTGAGACTACAGGGGTGTGCCACAACAGCTGACTAATTTTTGTATTTTTAGTAGAGACAGTTTTGCCATATTGGCCAGGCTGGTCTCAAACTCCTGTCTCAAGTGATCCGCCCACCTTTGCCTCCCAGAGTGCTGGGATTACAGGCATGAGCCACCACCGCCTTTATGCTTTTTTGAAGCTGCTGTTTGTACTGTTACATAAATTCTTCATTGCTAGTATGTAGAAATAGGATTTTTATATCTTGATCCTAAATGATAAGACCTTGCTTAAACTTCAGTATATAGTTCTAGTAGCCTTCTTTGCATATAGCGTCAGGATTTTCTATGTGTAAAACCAGGTGGTATGCAAATGAACACTTTAATCTCCTGCTCCCCCAATCTATCCTTTTTCCCTCCACACTTCAATGTCCTAACTAGGACATCTAATAGAATACTTTATGTTGGGTCTGTGGAGGTAATTTTGTTATTTTTGAATCTCAAGTGTCCATTATCTGTCTTTGCATATGTGAACTACTTTATACCAGCGACTAAATTTACATAAGACATGCTGCTTGTAAGTAAAAAGGAACTAGCAAGCCACTGTGTTGTAAAAATCAAGTTTGTTGATTCAGTGTTGGCAATTCAATAACAGTAAGTTAAACCCGATAACCAAGTTGGCAATTACTATTCTGTCTTGTATTTACAAAAACATTGTCAGTTTATCATAATGTGGCTGTTCGTTCTCAGTTTCAGTGTCAATAAGTTAACTTTTAATTTTTAAATGTTGATTTAAAAAGAAGCAATAAAACAGCCAAAATAGAAAAATCTTAAATGTGTTCAATATACTAATGATCTTTTATTTCTTCCCTAGGTTAATGCCTTAGATAAGAAAACATGTATCATTTTTCATTAGAGTTATTATAGAATAATAGTTACATTAACTTACATATCAATTGTGTTTATAAACAAGTGGCTAAATATTTTTACCAAAAAAAAAACCACCCACAGGGCAGTAAAATACAGGTCATTTCTTGTTCATTATAGTATATTTAAAGCTATAAATCATGATTTTTTTAGATATAGAGAAGCACCAGAATATAGTTGAGCTTGGGTTCTGGAATCAAACTGCCTTGCTGAAAATCCTACTTCTTTCACTAGCTGGCAGATGACCTTGGGCAGATTACTTATCTTTTCTGAACTTCATCTGAGTCAGGAAAATGCACTTACCTCATAGCAATATTTTGTGACCATTAAGTGAGATAAATCATGTAAAGACCTTAGAATAGAGCCTAGCACAAAGTAGATGTTGAACAAATAGAAGCATAAATTATCTAATGATTAACCTGAACTCCATAAAGTTTGTAGAACTATGACTGGTAATCTTTATTATGTCCACTATTGGTGAACATGTCATATGAGATAGTTTTATATCATTTTCTTAATAATACAGAGGAATAGGTCAGGTATAAATTCTAAAGCCAAATATACACATTAACATATATACCTACACAAAAATTGTTATATTTTGTTGAATGGATTGCACCTTGGGCCACATTATTTCTTCTAATATTGAACTCCTTAATTTTGTGTTAAACTATGAGTCTCTCCTTTTTTGCAAAGATGTAGAGAATAATGTATCAGTAATGGAATCTTTATATTCTGAAAATAAATATATTAGGTGGTTTGTTATGTTTTACTTGTGTTATTTCACTACCATCTTGAAAAGCATTCAGATAATTTTCCTTGAATATGGGGAATTTGCATTTTTTAAATATGATATTGATTCAGTAGTTCAGTAGTTTTACATAGATTTCCTTGGTCATTATATGGAGCCTCGTTGTGTCCATGCAGATGCTAAAGCTATTCCTGATACTAATTGGTGTTATCTTAATATTATTTAAGCAAAGAATGGTGATCAACTACAACTTAGTGGTTTGTTTTGTGATTTTTTAAACAGCTCTCTTTAAAATAAAGGAAAAAATAAATGAGATTTATAATTAGAAAAGTACATAAAAATTTGGAACATACAGAATTTAGGAAATCAGCCTTTGCACAGATAATTTTTGTGTGTTCATTGTTTCACATGGCTACGTTGTTTCCCTTTTACAGCACCAATGCATTAATGGCCAATGGCCTTGTCATGTGCCTCTACATTTTCCCAGCTATAATTTCCAGTTCCTCAGAATGCCATTCGTGAAGGTTCTGTGTATATGTTTTCCTTAAATACCATTACATGTACATCCCTTAAGCCTGGTGAACCATGACTTTAGCCCTGGCCATTAATCCTTGTGAAACCCTGCCTTTAACTGCCTTTCAACCATCCCCAGCGTTTACCTCTAGCACACTTTATACACATGCCTATTGTGTAATTGTTAGCATAGCTTTTTTCTTCACCCTGATCACAAACTCTTTGAGGGCAGGGACCGTATCTTTTTTCTAGATGCCCAGAACCCACCATAGGGCCTCATATTCAGAAGTTCAGTGAAATGCTTCCATTGACCCTGCATGACCACAATAGTTTTACTCACTTTCACAAGGATTTGACACTGTGGTGTGTAGTTAGTTCTCACTTCATTCAAACATTAATGAAACAGGGCTGGGCGTGGTGGCTCACGCCTCTAATCCCAGCACTTTGGGAGGCTGAGGTAGGTGGGCGGATCACCTGAGGTCTGGAGTTCGAGACCAACCTGGCCAAAATGGCAAAACCCTGTCTCTAGTAAAATATAGAAAATTAGCAGGGCATGGTGGCACATGCTTATAATCCCAGCTACTTGGGAGGCTGAGGCAGGAGAAATCATTGAACACAGGAGGCAGGGGTTGCAGTGAACTGAGATTGTACCGCTGCACTCCATCCTGGGCAACAGAGAGAGACTCTGTCTTTAAAAAATAATAAAAATAAAATAATGCTGCTCTAAAAAATGAATATTGGCTAGGTGCGGTGGCTCACTCCTGTAATCCCAGCACTTTGAGAGGCCGAGGCGGGTGGATCACCTGAGATCAGGAGTTTGAGACCAGCCTGGCCAACATGGTGAAATCCCATCTCTACTAAAAATAAAAAATTAGCTGGGCATAGTGGCGCGCACCTGTAGTCCCAGCTACTCGGGAGGCTGAGGCAGGAGAATCTCTTGAACCCAGGAGGTGGAGGTTGCGGTGAGTTGAGATCACACCACTGCACTCCAGTCTGGGAGGTTGCAGTGAGCCAAGATCGCGCCACCGCACTCCAGCCTGGGCGACAGATTGAGACTCCATCTCAAAAAGAAAAAAAAAAATGATTATTAACTTTAAATAAAATTTAAAAAGTGGTAAAACACAATAAAAAGAAGTGGTAGTTATACATTATTTGCTTTTCTGCTACACTGTATTCCTTGAATTCTTAACAATTTTTGCCTTTCTTTTACAGGTGAAGCCTTGAAAGGAAAGGTCACAGTTCACAAGAATAAGAAAGATCCACGTTCTCTCACCGTGACCCTCACATTGAATAATTCAACTCAAACTTACGGTCTCCAGTGAAAAAGCCATAAAAGCACACTACCTTGTTTTTAATGTGGGGTAGAGTGAGTCAGCAGGAGGGAGCTGCTTTCATGTGAGCAGACGGATGGATGATGGACCCTTCCCTAATGAGCCTCCTCAATAAGAGAGAAGTTCTTACTGTGGAAATCTGACATAGTTCAGCTGAGGAAGAGAATCAGCTGATCCTCGTGGTCTGCCACGTAATCATTTTCTTAGAAGTTTGCTCCACCAGATTTAACCAACTATAACTCCCACCTTGAGTTTATCTATATGGAAAATCATTTACATTGGCCTGTATTTGGAAGCAAGATAGTCTTTTGTTTTTAATAAGTTTCTTACTATAAATTTTAAACAGAAATTGGTTATTTGGATGTTTTATTAAACTAGTAACACAGGTAGTACATATTTTATTACGGACTCCTCGGAGGAAGAGTTTTTAATTGTATTATTTGCTAGAAAATCAGGATGTAATAAAGATTAGTGCAAAAAATCTAAAATACGGAAAATAGCTTCAGCCTTCTTATACAAATCATATATGCAGACAGCCTAATTGATTAAGGTTCTCATTTTGTAGTTTCTTCCCTCTTTGTGACTATTCCTTAGCCTTATAGATTTTTAGTACTGCCCAGGAAATCTAATTTCAATACATGTATTCTAGGTTTCATGAAAGTTTTTAAAGATTGGGATAAATATGTACTTATTTACTAATGTATCATCTTTTTCAAACTAGATTTATGTGCAAAGGTTAAACATGTAACTGTTACTATACTTAGCACTCTATAAAGTTGTCATTTACAATTACTGATTCAATTTGAAATGTAGAATGAAAAAGCTTCAATAAAATGTATCAAACTTACAAAATATTTTTTAAATATTTATATTATAAAAAGTTTCAATAAAATGTATCAAACAACATTATAAAATATTTCAGCTAAGTGTGGGGGCTCATACCTATAATCCCAGCATTTGGGAAGCCAAGGCAGGAAGATCACTTAAGGCCAGGAGTTTGAGACCAGCCTAGGCAACATAGTGAGACCCGGTCTGTACAAAAATTATTTTTAAATTAGCCAGGCATAGTGGTGCATGCCTGTAGTCCTAACTACCTGGGAATCTGTGGTGAGCAGATTGCTTGAGTCCAGGAGTTGGAAGCTACAGTAAGTCAAGATCGTGCCACTGCACTCCAGCCTGGGTGACAGAGAAAGACTCTCTAAAAAAGTTAATTACCTAAAAGTAAAAATAGGGCCAGGCATGGTGATTCATGCCTAAAATCTCAGCACTTCAGGAGGCCAAGGCAGGAGGATTGTTTAAGGTCAGGAGTTCAAGGCCAGCCTGGGCAACACAGGGAGACTCCATTCTACAAAAAAAATTAGCCAGGTGTGGCACACACCTGTAGTCCCAGCTACTCTGGAGGCTAAGGCAGGAGGATCCCTTGAGCCCAGGAGGTGAAGGCCACAATGATCACACCACTGCATTCCAAGCCCGGGTGACAGTGTTAGGCCCCATCACCAATTTATCACTCATAAATAGATACGTTTCAACATATTAAGGCCTTTTGTAAAATCAGAAGCATTTAAAACAAGTCTTACTTAACAAAGGGATTATTTTTAAGAAAATAAGACTTTTAAGGAGAGGCATTCCACATGCCTCCTTTAAATTCAGCATTTGGTTCTTTGTCAGAACAAGACATACACCAGGCAGCTTAACATAGTATTGAGAAGCATTAGCTATGGAGTCAGTGCCTAGGTTCAAATCCTAGCACCAGCTCTTACTTGCTGTATGATCTTAGTCACTTTCCTTAACTTCTGTCTCCCTCCATGAACATGCCAATTTATGAGTTAATAAATCAAGAATTTAGATCAGTACCTGGCACATAGAAAACAATATTAGGTGATAGAATCATCATTATCCATTCAAGGATTCCCTTTGCAAAGAATATATGGCACCTACATTAGATCAGTTTAAGAATTGTCATGTCCATCAGATAGTAATTATTGCCCTAGTACATGAATGGGTGAGAAGATTCTGATGGGCATTAATATTTAAAGTGGCAAAATCTGTTTCAACAAGAAATTGTCTTTGGTCTCTTAGAAAACTGGCCTAGCAATGAGGAGGAAAAACCTCTTCAAATGATGGTTTTAAGACCGTAAGTCTTTAGTCTTCCTTCACAAGCATGATTTGCTTTCACTGGGCTAAACCAGTCAGCTTGTTTTCACTGTGGATTTGAACTCAGACCATTACTAGAAATTTATGGTGCTGATAACACAGTTTCAACTACTTGCAGTTTTGTCTTGAATGGCTTCCTACACAAATTTGAGTAGGTTAGGGTGATAAATAAGGAGGCCAAAAAGATTTAATGAATTTTTAAAGTAACCAAAAACGATCAGATTTTTTGTTTTCTTTCATTGAAACTGAATACCAAGTATTTCCTATTGTATAAACTTCTTAAAAATTATTTCTCTTCAGAACTCCTGTTAGGTTTCCATCAGATTTCCACCTGGTGACACTTTATTCTCTTCAGGTTATAACTAGCCCAGCTGCAGTTAGTGGATCTTTGTTCGTTTCAATTAGCTTTCCAAGGCCAGGACATTCTTATTTGTGTGCCCAAGCATTTTATGAGAAAATAAGTGTCCAAATGTTAGCTCTTCAATTAGAATTTCCACCTTCAAACTGCTGTAAAAAATAAGTACTTTGTAGCCTTTGACAATGATACAGTGTGCTTTTCTGTTGTGACAGATGGGCATTTATAGCTATCAGTGTACTCTGTTCCAGGGATTTTATTTCCATTAAGAAAATGCATTTTTCCTCTATCTTCTTTTGTGATATTGTGTTTTGTAATGCGTGGGGCTCATCTCAATATGACGGTCATCTATAGCGGAACAGTGGGGTCTGAAGAGAGCACTTTGGAAGGAGTGTTCCCAAGAAACAGACCTCTCAAGGGTATACAGAATGGTCCAATAAGTAGCCATAATGGCTACAGAGCACACTCCATGATTAATCAGGCAGCTGTTGTTTAACTTTGAAACAATCCCTGTTTGCGTTAGGGAGGAGTGAGAAAGTCTGGTCCTACAGAGTTGTTTTTTGTTGTTGTTTAAATCAATGTGGATTAATCAGTGTAGTCCACCTGTGTCCTTCAGCATTCTACCTCACTTTTGATGATGATGTAAAATATAACGTGTGATATTGACTTGAGATCAGTCCATAAGAGTCTTACCAGACATGCTCTCAAGCTTTCAACAGGGAAATTAAAACAATATGATATGCCACTTTGCTTTTAATGACCATGCCAAAAATTATCATTTACACTGCTGGGCTGTAACATATACCCAAAATATCCAGGTATTCAGATTTTTCTGTGTAGCAGAATAACAAAAACATGTCAGGTTTGCAACACTGTCAGAGTTTCAGCCGCACTTTAAATCATTTGCAGAAATAAATAGTTTAAAAACTTGATGCTATACTATTTATACTATTTCACTCCTTCAAGAGAAACTTGTGGTGAAAGACCTGTTAGGTGAGATACCCGAGGTCAAGCCCTGTCGAATGCAAGGTTGGCAAACTGCAGCCCCGGGGCGAACCCACCTGCCCCCTGTTTTGGTAAATAAAATTTTATTGAACACAGTCACACTTAATTCATTTTTATACTCTCTGTAACTGCTTTTGTACTATCATGGCGGAGTTCAGTAATTGTGACAGAGACTGCGTGGCCCACAAAGCTGAAAATATTTACCAGCTGTCCCTTTACAGAGAAAGTTTTCCAACTCCTGGCCCTATAAGGCTTGTAATGGTAGCAAGTTACTTATTTGCTGTTACAGCTGAGAGTGAGGTGATGATAATAGGGAAGTCAATTCTGAGTCAAACAAATTTAGGTAAGATTCATAATCTGAGGCCGGGCATGGTAGCTCATGCCTGTAGTCCCAGCACTTTGGGAGGCCGAGGCAGGTGGATCCCCTGAGGTCAGGAGTTCGAGACCAGCCTGACCAACATGGTAAAACCATGGCCCTACTAAAAATACAAAATTAGCCGGGTGTGGTGGTGCATGCCTGTAATCCCAGCTACTCAGAAGGCTGGGGCAGGAGAATTGCTTGAACCCAGGAGGCGGAGGTTGCAGTGAGCTGAGATAGCACCACTACCCTCCAGCCTAGGCAACAAGAGCAAAACTGTGTTTCAAAAGAAAAAGGAAAAAAAAAAAAAGAATGTATAATCTGTATAGAAAACCTACTCAGATGAAGGAATAAATTTGTTTTTAGTTCCAGTCAAGAAAGAAAAGCTACCTTTTGGAGCAGAGATGGCTAATGCCATAGATAAAATATTTCTTCACAGAACTCATTAATGGTCATGGCAGAGAAGATATAAATACACAACAGAACACATAGATTTTGAAAACTATGTTTCTTTTCTTTAATATGGAGCTAAGCAACTGGATATACTCCATTTATGAACATAGGATTAAACCTAAATTGCTAAAAAAGATACAGCATTTACATGAAACTGATGTTTTGAATTGTAACAATTAGTGCCTTCTATAAAGAGAATTAGTAAAACTGAAACTTTGTAGCTGATTATCAACTCCATTTAAAAAGTTTTAATTAGACCAGAAGAAATCTGCAAACAGAACTTTTGTTTGTTTTTGGTTTTGTTTTGAAATAGGGTCTCGCTCTGCCACCCAGGCAGGAGTGCAGGGGCGCTATCTCACTGCATCCTTGACCTCCCAGGGCTCAGGTGACACTCCCACCTTAGCCTCTCTAGTAGCTGGGACTACAGGCATGTGCCACCACACCTGGCTAATTTTTGTATTTTTTGTAGAGATGGGGTTTCACCATGTTGCCCAGGCTGGCCTCCAACTTTGGAGCTCAAGGGATCCGCCCACCTCAGCCTCCCAAAGTGCTGGGATTGCAGGCGTGAGCCACCGCTCCCAGCCTAAACAGAACATTTTAAAGCTAGAGATGGTTGACCCCTGCCCATGAGCTACAAAATAACCCAGCTAGTGAATAACTTCTGAGCCTTAAAGAAGGTAATTGCAATGGTCTTCAAGATAGCTCTGGACCCAAAACTATCGACGTTAGGAGAGACAGTGGGGGAAGGACTTAGCAGTTTTAACAAGTCTTGAGATTCCTTAATGCTTTACCTGCTTGGATGTCACCCCAGAACATGGCACTACTGTTGCAGTGATGCATGGGGCCATGGCAAGATATATAAAGTGCCTGCACAGCTATCCACACATGCTTTGTTGACTTGGAGGCTCAGCAGTCTTAAGTTTCTTCATGATTTTGAGTGTTTCCTTGCTATAAAGTTAAACTTTTTCAGGAACGATAAAGGAAACACTTTTAAAATATCTTAGTAATTCATTTGACCTTTCCAATGAAGTTTTCATCTGTTGTCTCACCATCCTGTTTAACACGGAGCTGTTCACATTGTCAGTTCTAGAGTGTAGCTAAATGCACACACAAATGTTGCCACTTAGTTGTAATTAAAGTGAAGGTAATCTGATAATAAAGGAGGCAATTAAGTAAATTATAGCATATTTTATGGAATATTATGCATTCAAGAAAAATCAGTATTTCCTCAAGGCAGCGTGGAAAAGTTCATAATAAAAAGATAAAGCAAGATAAGGTTACACTGATTAAAAGAAAAAGTCAACACATGCTAAAATGCTGAAAGAAAAAAGTGTCAGTGATTGGATTATAAATGGCTTTTTCCTCTAATTAAACTATCTATAATGTTGCATAACTTTTGTAAGTTTTTAAAATATATTCTTAAACAAAACTGAGTAGCTGAAATCATTTTGCAAAGTGTTGATATAAGAAATGAACCCACCAGATCACCCCATCAGCTTAGATGGAATGTGGAAGCCCAAAAATTCTGCATACTCTGGCAAGACGCAACCCTCCATCTCTGCCGACAATTCCAGGCTTGAAAACATTGTTTGGAGACCATCAGGACTAATTTCATGATGCCCTTTATTCTTATTAATGCCAATCACCAAGAAGCCCAGGTTTCACAGTTCATTCTGCATCCCCCATTTCTAATCTTCATGCAGTGCCAATATATCCCCATTTTCTAAATAAAATCCTGAGATCATTGCCAAGATCACTGCTTCCCCTGAAGCCTTCTTAAATGGGAGCTATCTTCTCGCGCACCACTCATCACGCCCTAGACTTGGCTGTAAGGTGGGAGACTTCTTGTTTTTGTTGCCAATCATAGACCATTCTCCTTACTTCTACTGCTTTTACATTGTGAATCACTTGTCATCAAGACTGTTAACACCAACCACCTAACCTTGTCAGCATCACCACCCCAACCCCAGGTCACTCACCTCATTCCTGTTTTCTTTCCATTGTTTTGCCTTTAATTTACATACAATAAATTGCACATTTTAATTGCATACTATGATGAGTTTTGACAAATGTATACACCCTTGCAACTGTCACCTCTCCCACCTCCTTAAAAATGTTAGCCCCTAACTCACTGCCCACACTGCTCCTGCCTAATCAGAATCAGTATGAGTATCATGTGGATGATCCTTTATTCCCTGACCTTTTGGTTCATTGGCCTCCTCCAGTGATCTTGTCTCCACCTGACCTCAGCCACTCACCCCTCTGGTCACCCTCTAGAATTGGCCATAACCCAGAACTCCAACGCCAGCTTGATCTTAATTTTAAGTATCATTCTCACTACCTATTTTTACAGCTTGCTCTCTTTAGTATCACAAAGCTTCGGGTACTGAGGCTGAGGCCAGCCTCTGTCCCTGTGCCTCATGCCCCACTCCCTTAATTACTCAGATGTTTTGTCAGCATTTCTCCCCTTTCCCCTGCATCATCACCGTTTCCCTCCACTGCTCCCCAATTAGCATACAAATAGGCTATAGTTTCTCCTATCTTTGTTCCACTTCTCTTTCCTGCTACTGCCACATTTCTAGTTTTCCCTTTACACTGAAAACCCTCAAAAAGAATTGTCTGTGTTTACTGCTTTCTCTATTTCCGTTGTTTCACCTATAATTTATATACAATAACTTGCACACATTTTAATTGCATGAGTTTTGACAAATGTATACACCCTTGCAACCATCACCTCTAGTAATATTTAGAACACTTCCTTCACACCAAAAAGTTTCCTTATGCCGCCTTGCCGCCAACATTTGTCCTCACGTTCCTCCTCAGGCAACCACTAATCTGATTTCTATCAATGGTAAATATGTTTTGCCTGTCTTAGAACTTCATCTAAATAGTGTCTTGGTCCATTTGTGCAACTATAACAATACCACAGACTGGGTAATTTATAAAGAACAGAAATTCATTTTTCTTACAGTTTTGGAGTCTAGGAAGTCCGAGATCAAGGCACCAGCAGGTTTGGTTGTCTGGTGAGGGCTGCTCTCTGCTTCCACGATGGCACCTTGTTGTTGCATCCTCCAGAGGGGAGGAACCCTGTGTCCTCACACAGCAGAAGCGCAGCTGGGCACAGTGGCTCACTCCTGTAATCCCAGAACTTTGGGGAGGCTGAGGCAGGAGGATCGCTTGAGCCCAGGAGTTCAAGACCAGCCTGGGCAACAAAGTGAGACCCCTACTCTCTACAAAAAGAAATAAAGTTAGCCAGGCATGGTCGCACACACCTGTGGCCCCAGCTACCTGGGAGGCTGAGGCAGGAGAGGGTGTGTTGAGCACAGTAGGTCGAGACTGCATTCAGCCATGTTTGTGCCACAGCACTCCAGCCTGGGTGACAGAGTGGGACCCTGTCTCAAAGACAAAAAAGAAGGCAGAAGGGCAAGAGGGCCAAAAGTTGTCCGAAGCCCCTTTTATAAGGGCCTTAATCCAATTCAAGAGGGAGCAGCCTTCGTTGCCTAATCACCTCTTAAAGGCCCCACCTTTTATTACCATCACATTGGCCATTAAGTTTCAACACCTGTGTTTTGGAGCGGACACATTCAAACCACAGCAAATGGAATCATGCTGCGTATACGCTTGTCTCCAGCTTCACTCAGCATGTTTTTTGAGATTCACCATGTTTCAGTAGCCCATTCCCTTCTATTACTCAATATTATTCTATATGATAAAAGGAATACCACTTATTTGTTTATCCATTCACCTGCGGGTGAACATTTGGGCTGTTTCCAGGTTTTGGCTGTTATGAATTAAGCTGTTATGAACATTTGTGTACAAATCTTTCTTGAGCCCACCCTCACCAGGCCCTTACCTCCACCACCCCATTCAAACTACTCTTATCAAGCTCACTAGTGAACTATGTTAATTCCAGTAACCAGTTCTCAACCCTAATTTTACTTGACTTACCAGCAGTATTTGATTCACTTCCTTCTTGAAACACTTTGCTTGCTGTTATGGATTGAATGTTTATATTCTCCCAAAATTCGCTCGGGCATACCTCAGAGATACTGCAGGTTCAGTTCCAAACCACCACAGGAAAGTAAGTCACACACATTTTTTGGTTTCCCAGTGCATGTAAAAGTTATGTTCACACTATACCATTAAGTGTATGATAATTTGCATGATGTCTGAAAAAAGTACAGACCTTAACTTAAAATTACTTTATTGCTAAAAAATGCTGACATAGAGATACGGAGTAAGCACATGCTGTTGGAAACATGGCACCAATAGACTTGCTCGATGCAAAGTTGCCACGAGCTCTCAATTAGTAAAAAATATATATATTTAATAATGTGTATAAATTAGTTACATATAATAGTAAATATATATAATTAGTAAAACATATATATATATATATATATAGGATTTCAACATTCAGGCATACCTCGTTGTGTTGTGCTTCACTTTATTGCACTCCAAAGATACTGCATATATGTGTGTGTGTGTATATACATATGTGTGTGTATATATACACATATATATACACACACACACACACACACACATATACACACAGTATCTTTGGAGTGCAATAAAGTGAAGCACAACACAACGAAGTATGCCTGTATGTTGAAATCCTAACCCTCAATGTGATAGTATTAGGAGGCGGATGGCCTTTGAGAAACAATTAGGCCCGAAAGGTTGCACCCTCATGAATGAGATTAGTGTCCTTAAAGAGCTCTCTTGCCCTCTTTCTGCCAAGTGAGGATACAATGAGAAGTCAGTGGTCTACAACCTGAAAGAGAACCCTAACCAGAACCCAATCCATGCTGGCATCGTGATCTTGTACTTTCAGCCTTTAGATGGTGAGAAATAAATTTCTGTTTTTTCTAAGTCACCCAGTGTAGAGTACTTTGTTACAACAGCCTGAACTAAGACACTTGGCTTTCCCCGCTCTGCTCCCTCCTCCTTGGCTGTCTTCAGTTTCCCTTGTTCTTCCTCATCTCCTCACCTTTAACATGTTGGCACCTTAGTCCTGGGATCTCTTTTCTGTCCCTCCCTTGGGGATTTCATCCAGTCTTACAGCTTTAAATACCTCGATACTGATGACTCCTAGAGGTATTTATCCATCCATCTATCTTCCAGGGCAGTCTCCTGTGTATAACTGTGTACATGGCATCTCTCCTTGGATGTCTAATGGGCATCTCAAACTTTGCATAGTCAAAGCTGAATTTCCAATCTTTCCTCAAACCCTGTCCCTGCTGTCTTCCTCCATCTCATTGAATGGACTCCATCTTTCAGTAGCTCAGGCCAGAAATCGTAAAGTCATCCTTGACTTCTTTCACACCATATCCAAACTGGTTAACAACTCTAGGATCTGCCTTCAAAATTCATCCAGAACCAGAGTATTTCCCACTACCTATTAGTGCCAACCTGGTCCAAACCATCATTGTCTTCCACCTAGATCATTGATTCTCAAAGGTAATGCACAGACTCTGGCAGTTCCCAAAAACCCTTGCTGGCAGTCACGAGAGAAAAACTATTTTTGTCATAGTACTAACACATTGTTTGCTTTTTCACTGTATCAACACTGGCACTGATGGTGCAACAACAATGGAAGGTAAACTTGCTGGCTCCTTAGCACAGATCAAGGCACCAAACTATAGTAATGGTCATTGCATTCTTTTGTTTGTTTGTTTGTTTGTTTGTTTGAGACGGAGTTCAGCTCTTGTTGCCCAGCTGGAATGCAGTGGTGAGATCTCACCTCTCCACAACTTTCACCTCCCAGATTCAAGTGATTGTCCTGCCTCAGCCTCCCAAGTAGCTGAGATCACAGGCATGCACTATCTCATCTGGCTGCATTGCATTCTTTATTTCCACATACTCTCTAAAATATCCTTGATAAGCTGGACACAGTGGCATGTGCCTGTAGTCCCAGTTACGTAGGAGACAGACTGGAAGGATCTCTTGAGCCCAGGAATTTGAATCCAGCCTGGTCAATAGAGCAAGATCTTGTCTCAAAAAAATAAAAGAAAGAAAAGAAAAGAAAAATTCTTGGCTGGGTGAGTTGACTCAGGCCTGTAATCCCAGAGCTTCAGGAGGCTGAGGTGGGTAGATCATCTGAGGTCAGGAGTTTGAGACCAGCCTGGCCAACATGGTGGAACCCTGTCTCTACTAAAAATACAAAAATTAGCCAGGCGTGGTGGCTCACACCTGTAGTCGCAGCTACTCGGGAGGCTGAGGCATGAGAATCACTTGAACCCAGGAGGCAGAGGTTGCAGTGAGCCGAGATTGCACCACGGCACTCCAGCCTGGGCAATACAGCGAGACTCCATCTCAAAAAAAAAAAAAAAAAAAGAGAGAAAAGAAAAACTATTGATGAAGCTGTAAAACAAAACAAAACAAAAAACTAATTTTTTTAAATTTTGAACCTTGAATATATGTCTTTTCAAAATTCTGTGTGATACTAATAAAGCACTTCTGTTACATCCTGAAATATAATGTTTGCCTTGAAGAAAAGCACTTATGCAATTGAACTGTGAGCTACACTAGACACATTTTTTTATGGAACATCATTTTTACTTGAAAGAATCACTGACAGACAAACCATGGCAGACATTTTTCTGCAAAAGAAAAAAGTGAGCTTATCACTTAAAGTAAGACAACTAGTAGTATTTGTTACTAATGATAAAATTCAAGCTTTCAGGCTAAAATATGAATTTTAGAAAATACGTAATTTTCTACTGTGAACTTGAGGCTTCCCAATTTTTAGATTTTGAGATTAGCAGTAATAAGAAATATGATTTTTTTATATTGTAGAACAAAATTGTCAACATTTGGAAGATCTGCATAACCCAGTGATCTATATTTCCCCCAAAATGGATGATCTTACAAATATTCATTCAGTGGGCAAGATGAACCACTGGATTTGAATGTAACAATACAAAAATTTACTGATGTGATTTCAGATTCCACATTGCACCTGACGTTTGTAAGGGTAAACTGAGGCTGGAGCCGAACCGGGAACAAAGACACAAGGCAAATGGCAGTGAGAATAGCCTTTTATTAGGGCTTGCGGCTAGGTTCCTAAGTCTGCGGGTGTGTACAAGGGTGAAGGGAGTCTTTAACAAAAGGCCTGCTATGCCGGGTAATGCCGCCTCTTTCTAATAAGAAAATGGGGCAACATGTTCATCTGACTGCTTTCTGCTGGTATGGGTCATCGTGGGGTTCTTCGGAGGTCAGAACTCGGGTATAGGGGTGGAGCAGCATCTGATTGAAAGTGACCTGGGAGACTTATTTCATGCAGTCCTGGATGAAGCGGAGGACACAGGGAGCTATGAGCAGTAAGAAGCCAATGATTAGTAAGGGGCTTAGGAAGGGTAGGACCCAGCCAGTCATGGACGACTGCCACCACCCAAATGGAGACTCTAATCCTGAGGTTTTTTTGTGGAGTCCTTCTTGGACTTTTTCCAGAGTGAGGAGGTTGGTTTCTACTAGTCCTGACTCATTGATGTAGTGGCAGCATTCTTCATTAAGGAACATACAGGTCCTGCCTTTGTCAGCTGAGTGCTCTGCGATTCTGGGCTGCCACCTGGGCCACTGAGGTGATCTGTCATTGGAGGGAAGCCAGGGATTCTGCCGAAGCTTCGATTGCTACCTGTAATCGGGCTGAAAGATCTTGAGAGGATCAGACAGAATGAGTTAAGGCTCCAGTTCCAAGGCCAGAGGCCACGAGGGATGCGGCTAAGGAGACTCCAATCATTAGCGGAAGGAATACTACTCTTGCCTGGCGGGGGCAGGCAAGGGGCAGAAGAGAGGATAGCTCAACTTCACTGTACAGGGTGAGGCTGGGAACTAGGGAGATGGGAATGCATAGAGTAGTGTCGGAAGCCTTGAGAGTTTTTGACAGGGTGGAGTTGCACCAAAAATACCTGCCTGGGGGGGCAGTGAGATTTGGAGGTGCCGATCCTGTCCGGTTGCACCAGGAAACATTAGGGATGGAGTAGCAAAAGGGGAGTTGTTGTCTAAGTGGGTCTTGGAACAAAGGAACTTCCCCCAGGGCTTGGCTGGGAAGGGGAAAGGAGGGGGTTAGGTTAGAGGAGTTAAAAGGGCTAGGTAAGGGTACCGCAACCAGTGGGGGCTTATTCAAGGCTGCACACAAGAAACAACGAGAGATGTTGTGTACCTCAGCCATGTGTACCACTTGAGCCCCTTCCCTGACTAAGGTTAGCCAGGAAAAAGGGTTGCTGCTGTCCTGGGGCTTGCTGCCTGGGCTAGAGCTGAGATGGCTTCCTCTTGTTGTCTGATGTCAGAGGCCAGGCTGATGAGGCTGCTAAAACAGTCCAAGTCAGCTGGGAAGAAATATGAGTGTCTGGATCTTCCAATGTAAAAGCAAACAGAAAGTGGCAGTCTGGGTGTAGAGGGATGATAAAGAAGGCATCCTTCAGGTCAAGGACAGTGAAATGGGTGGTGTCAGGGGGAATGTGCGAGAGGAGTGTATATGGATTAGGAACAACTGGAAAGGTAGGGACTACTGCCTCATTAATGAGGCGTAGGTCCTGTACGAGACGATAGGCCCCAGAGCTTTTCTGTACAGGCAGGATAGGAGTATTGCATGGTGAGTTGGCTGGAATTAGAATGTGCTGTTGGAGCAGGCATGTAATGATAGGTTTTAATCCCTGTCGATGTTCAAGGGAGATAGGGAACTGGGGTCTAGAAGGGAACTTGGAAGGGTCTTTTAGCCAGATGTGGACCGGAGTGTGGTGCTAGGCAATGATCGGGGTGGAGGTGTCCCACACCTCAGGGTTAATGGGGACTGGAAACGGGAGTGGGGGCTCAGCCTGGCGGGGTTCGTCAGGTGAGAGGAGGGGGAAGAGGAACACAAGGTGTGGGGAGGGGTTGGGTCAGAAGTGAACTGAGGCCCCTAGCTTGGAGAGGAGATCTCGTCCTAACAAGGGGACTGGGCACGAAGGAATGATAAGAAATGAGTGTGAGAAGAGGGAGCCATCCAGGCGGCAAGACAGAGGAGGAGTCTGGCGGTAGGTGGAGGGAGTGCCGTCAATTCCCATGACTGTGACAGTGGAGGGGTGGCTGGGGCCACTGAAGGAAGGCAAAACAGAGTAGGTAGCCCCCGTGTCCATAAGGAAGGATATGGACTTACCCGCTACCTGGAGCATGACCCTGGGCTTGGCGAGAGTGAGAGGGGTCCCCGAGTCTGGGCCTCTTCAATCTTCGTTGGTGTCGAGGAGCTGGAAGGCGCCTCCAATACCTGGAGGAGGGTCGTCACATGGAGGCACAGTGACCGTCCTTAGGTCAGGGCAGTCTGACTTCCAGTCGCCCATCTGCCAACAGTTTGGACAGGGGTGAGTTGGCTCCTTTGGGTTAGGGCACTGCCTGGCCCAGTGGCCGTTGTTGCCGCACTTGAAGCAGGCACCAGATGGCGCTCGGGTAATACCTCCTTTCTGGGAGTTCCTGGAGCCAGCTGGCCTTAGGGCTGCTACCAAGGCCTGGGTTTGGAGTTGCACCTTCTGTTTTAGCCTGGCCTGTTGTTGGGCCTCAGCTGCTTCCTCCCTGGAGTTGTAGACCTTGAAGGCCAGTTTGACTAAATCCTGGATGGGAGTTTGAGGGCCTTCCTCTGCCTTTTTTAACTTTTTTTGGATATCGGGGGCTGACTGAGAAATGAAATATGAGGCCAAGATGGTCCCCCCTGCGGGGGAGGCAGGGTCAAGGCGGGTGTACTGAATAAGTGCCTCAGTCAGCCAGATAAGAAAAACAGCCGGATTTTCATCTGTGCCTTGGACTACCTCCTTTAGTTTGTTAAAATTGACTGACTTATTGGAGGCTGCCTGCATGCCAGCAAGAAGGCACTGGACCATCATATCTCGGCGGTGGCGGCCTGCCTGACCAACCTGCTAGTCCTAGTTGGGCTCGGCTGAGGGCACCGCCTCAGTGCCAACTGGCATGGCGTGGTCAGTTAAATGAGCCTGGTCAGCGTGCTGCCTGGCTGCTGCTAGAATACGCTCCCGTTCCTCAGGGGATAGGGTTGAGGTCATAACGACATGGGGATCATGCCAGATGAGGTCATACTCCTGGCACAGGTATCTAAACTTTTTGAAATACTGAGTGGGGTTGGCCAAGAAAGATCCAACACGCTCTTCAATCTTAGACAGGTCTGCCAGCAAAAACAGCACATGGACCTGGACTATTCCTTCGGCGCCTGCCACCTCTCACAAGGGACACAGGAGGTCGGTCCTGGACCACCTAGGCGCTGAGACAGGCGAGGAAGGGGAGGAGGTGGAGGTAAGGGAGACAGAATCTGTCGGGTTTGGCGAGGGCACAGGAGGGGTGGAAGGGAGGGGAGGCGCTGACGAGGACGGGGATAATGGCAGGTCAGGGTAAGGAGAAGGTTGGGTGGGAGACCGAAGGGGTGGCCGGGATAGGGTTTCAGGAGGCTCAGAAAAAGAGGAGGAATCATCCCTCTCCTTGCTCGAGGGAAGAGACTTTGCGAGTAGGACCTGAGCTAACGAGCATTGAGCACAGAGATCTGGGTGAGAACGCAAGTCCTAAAAGGCTTGAACATAGGGTATCTCGTACCATTTGCCTAGTCTCTTGCAGAAGTTGGTCAGATCTGTGAGGATGTTAAAGTCTAGAGTGCCTTCTGCAGGCCACTGAGACTGATTTTCCAATTTATACTGCGGTCATGCTACTGTGCAGAAGAAAATGAGCCGCTTTTGTTTTAGGTCTTGGCTGAGACTTAAAGTCTGGAAATTAGCCAAGAGGCACCTCAGAGGGGATTTTCGGTTTGGTTTGGACTGGGTAGTTCCCATGGTCCTAAGGCGGGCAGTCCAGCGGCAATGGGAGCGTCCTCTCACTGCCACGCGGAGTGCGGGGTATGGTGGCTTCCGGGGAGGTTGGACATCTCCTAGTCCCCGGTGCCAAGGTCACAGTTGACCGGAGAGAGCCCCTGACACAGTCGCGCGTTTCGGACAGGGACTCCTGGAGGGAGCCTTCAGGACGGGGGAAAAACTTAACCAGCATGATCGAATTGAGTCTTGGATTTGGTGAAACGGCTCCTGGCTCGGAAACGAGGTCCTGGCTCGGGGAGAGGAGAGCCTGCCCGACCTGGCAGGGGTCCGGGGAGGGGGGTCTCCTCCCGGGTTTCGGCACCAAATGTAAGGGTAAACTGAGGCTGGAGCCAAACCAGGAACAAAGACACAAGGCAAATGGCAGTGAGAATAGCCTTTTATTAGGGCCTGTGGGCTAGGTTCCTCGGTCCAAAGGCATGGGCCAAGGAAGTCGCGCTGAGGGAGAAGGGTAGGAGCTTTTTATAGCCCGAGAGGTAGGGAAGCTGGTTGTGCAAACAGGGCCTGGGGGGTATTGAAACTACTAGGGTGGGAGTTGAGTAAGGGTCATGAGGAAGGGGTCTTTGGAAACTGTCAACCGAAACTGCTGTTTACGAACTTGTGGAATGCAGGTGAGCTGCGGGTCATGGGGGAGTGTGGTTGCCCAGCTGGAACTCTGACGCATGTAAGTCTGTGGGTGTGCACAAGGGTGAAGGGAGTCTTTAACAAAAGGCCTGCTATGCCGGGTAACGCCGTCATGTTGGGTCTAGATTCCTGCCTAACAACGTTGAAGAAACTACTTGTCAAGTTCTGGTTTAGTATTGAAGAGGACTATTGGTGTGATGCCACATTTTCTTCCTAAACTTCAACTAAAACAACTTACTGTTCACAGACTGAAGGCAGAAGCAGCTATGAGAAACCAGCTGGGTTCTACTAAACAAGACAATAGAGATTTGTAAAAATGCTAAACACCACCATTATTTTCATTAAATATTTTTTTAAAAATAGGCTGGGTGTGGTGGTTCACACCTGTAATCTCAACACTTTGGGAGACCAAGGTGGGAGGATCACTTGAGCCCAGGAGTTAAAGACCAGTCTGGACAACATGGCGAGACCCCATCCCTACAAAAAAAATTTTTTTGATTAGCTCCATATGGTGGCACACCTGTGTTCCCAGCTATTGGTGAGGGAGGATGAGGTGGGAGGATCACTTGAGCCCAGGAGGTGGAGGCTGCAGTGAGCTGTGCCTGTGCACTCTAGCCTGGGTGACAGACCAAGACACTGTCTCAAAATATATATATAGTTGTTTCCATTAAAAACATATTATTTCCATCAACATATATGGTTTATTATTTTTAATAAATAAATATAAAATTTTCTCAGTTTTAATTTCTAATTATGGTAAATATTAATAGATGTAACCCACATAAAGAAAAGTTATTTGGGATGTTTTATTTATTTATTTATTTATTTATTTTTGAGACGGAGTCTTGCTCTGTCACCCAGGCTCGAGCGCAGTGGCACAATCTCAGCTCACTGCAACCTCCACCTCCCAGGTTCAAGCAATTCTCCTGCCTCAGCCTCCCAAGTAGCTGGGACTACAGGCGCCCACCACCACGCCTGGCTAATTTTTTTGTAGTTTTAGTAGGGATGGGTTTCACCATGTTGCCCAGGCTCATCTCGAACTCCTGAGCTCAATCTGCCCACCTCGGCCTCTTAAAGTGCTGGGATTATAGGCATGAGCCCCTGCACCCAGCCGGAATATTTAATTTTTAAGAAAGTAAAGGGGTCACGAAATTTTAAAAAGTTTGAGAATCACTAACCTAGATTATTACATGACCCTCCTAATTGGTCTTTCTACTTCTGACTTACCTCCACGTAGCCTCAATCAGACAAAGTAATTCTCTTAAAATATAAATCAGATTGTTACTCCTTTACTCAAACACTCCCGGAAGCTTCTCATCTCACTCAAAATAAAAACTCAAGTCCTGACATTTGCCTATGAAAACCCTGCACCTCACATCCCATTACATACATCTCTGAAACATGCCCCAGGACCACTTCTTTCACTGACTCAGCTCCAGCCATGCTGGCCTTCTTCTCCTTCCACTCCACTCACAAGCTGTTCCTTCTGCCCGAAAACCTCTTCCCTCAGAGAGCCACATAACTCACTCTTCGCCTCTTTCAGATCTGCCTTCAAAAATTACTTTCTCGACAAGGTTCTCCAACCTGCCAGTTAAAAGTTGTAAAACTCACACTCACACTTCCAAACCCCATTCCTCTTTTATTTTTCTCATAGCACATATTGCCATCTAATATACTCTATATTTTACCAATTTCATATTTTTATTTTATTTCTCCCCTCCCCCCATAGAATACAAGCTCCAGAAGGACAGGGATTTTCATCTGTTTTATTAACTACTGTGTTGTGCACTGGGACAAAATAGGAGCTCAATAAATACATGTTGGATAAATGAATGAATGAATGAATGTAGCATCTATTGGCCAATAATCTAGACTGGTATCTCACATAATTAACCAATGATACTATGGCAGTTATCTTCTTTATTTGTTTTATTGTCTATAAATTACTTTGGCCTTTCTGAATTAGGAAACCTTTTGAATATCATTAGTATATATTTAAATATTTCTCTTTTCTCAACCACTGTGATGTATTAAAATTTCAAAGCTGTAGACCATAGGATGGTCTGAGTCCGCAGTAAAACTCTGGGTTTGCATATGAATGGGTCATTTAGTTGATATGTACACATTTAAATAGTTTTGAATTGACTTGCATGTTGATTCTTTTTGAAACGTAGATAATCTGGTAATATTAGAATTTTCAAAGGCTAACCCTGTTGTATTGATAAGTGTGTGAAAACTGCTTGTATAGATATAGTTAAAGCTTCCCTTAAAAGGTCAATATAAATTCTAACACATTTTAATATTGTTTACTTATGAATTAGTAGGTAAGGAAACAAGGACAAAATTATGAATGATACCAAATATCTCTTGAACACATAACCACATAAACTATGAATATTAATAATCAGGATATTTTAGTGAGGAATCTTGATCAGATAACTTTTAAAAGCCTTATCGAGTTTTATAAACATAATGACAGTGGCCAGGTACGGTGGTTCACGCCTGTAATCCCAGCATTTTGGGGGGCTGAGGCTGGTGGATCACCTGAGGTCAGTAGTTCGAGATCAGCCTGGCCAACATGACGAAACCCCGTGTCTACTAAAAATACAAAAATTATCTGGGCTACTCAAGAGGCTGAGACAGGAGAATCGCTTGAACTCAGGAGATGGAGGTTGCAGTGAGCTGAGATGGTGCCACTGCACTCCAGCCTGGGCGACAGAGTGAGACTCTGCCTCAAAAACATAAAAATAAAAATAAAAATAAATAATAACAGTAAGGATTCCTGTTGAGTGGTGTTTTTCTCCCTATCTCTATTCTAAAGGTTTCTGAAGGAACAAAATCTTTTGTGTGGTGTCTCCAGGATGTTTTCTGAAAGTAAACAGCACATTTTCCCCCTCTTTGGAACTGAAGCTAAGGCCACATTAACATGAATGCAGCTCCAGGCCTTTGTTTCATTAGTGTGGGCGTCTCCAATGAACCTCCTACTGGGAACCCCAGTAGGATTTTCCCCTGCTTACACCTTTGCTTGCCCTGGCTCCTCATGCTGCTCTGTGATGTTTGGTTTAATGAGACGACTGCTGTGATCCGGGAAAAAAAAAAAAATGAGGATCCCGTCTTTTCCTTAAATAGACAAAAGTGTAGCTGAGGGAATTCAAGATTCTGCTGTTTCCTGGCACTTTATGTTATCAACATGTGATGGCAATCCTGAACACACTGAGCCAGGAACATCCCAGTAACCATTTAATCTCAAAAACTCAGCCACAGACCGGCAGATTGCATCTCACAGAAGTTCGTTTAGCCTTAATAATGTGGAAAGACGGAAGACCTGAGCTGGAGGGGCAAGGAGTGGGTGAGGAAAGCAGAAGAGCGAGTAGGAGCTCTAAAATGTTTCTTCTGAAGTAAGAACTTGAAATGTAACCTAGTATGGGTGCAATCAAAGTACACAGGTAAAATAGGTAAAGTAACTATGGAAATAAGAACAGTAATAGATACAGTAACAGTTAACAGAATGGTAATAGAAAGGTTAGAGTAGTCTAAATAAACTGAATTCTCCCTATCATAGAGAAAGGTAATCATAGATAATGCCTAAAATGGATACATAAAAAAATGGAGATTAAACATAATATTTAGGGATGTAACAGTAACCACAAGAGCAATTTAAAACAGAAACTGTTTAGCAAGTGAAAAGAGGTTGTTTCTGGGTAGTTCAAACAGGATTGAGGCAAGGAAATCTTTTTATGATGATGATGGTCTCTTGTCTTCTTTGATTGTATAACAAAGTATATATATATAGCCTAGATAATAAAAATAAAATATTTTAAATGGAACCAAAACCAGTTTGGTGATCTGACCTATTTGATAGTGGAGTTGGGGCAGAATAGAGAGGTGAAATCCACTCTGGCATGTCAGACTCAACAGTTACATACAAAGTATCAGCTTTTGCTGTTGGCCTTATTCAGGCATGAAAGGGGAACAAGAGGATTTCCAGGGGCCTCCAGTGGTCCTGGTGTCTTGTGCTTGCTGTGAAGATTTGGGTACAAGACAGGTGAGAGCTCAGTGTAGTAAAGAACATTCCAAAGGGAGTTTTCATAATTGAGCTTTATTTATTTAATTATTTTTGAGACAGAGTCTCGCTCTGTCACCCAGGTTGGAGTGCAAGGGTGCAATCTCGCCTCACTGCAACCCCTGCCTCCCAGGTTCAAGCGATTCTCCTGGCTCAGCCTCCCTAGTAGCTGGGACTACAGGCACATGCCACCATGCCCAGCTAATTTTTTGTATTTTTAATAGAGACGGGGTTTCACCATGTTAGCCAGGATGGTCTCAATCTCCTGACCTTGTGATCCGCCCATCTGTGCCTCCCAAAGTGCTGGGATTACAGGCGTGAGCCACCATACCCGGTCCTGAGTTATTTTCATAGATCCTGTGGATGGCCTAGAGAAATGGTCCTATCCTCCTCAAGTAACCTTAGATAATTAAAGACACAAAGTAGCTCTGGGGCACAGAGTGTCTAGCTCAAGGATTATAAACGCACCAATGAGCCCTCTGTCAAAACGGACCAATCAGCTCTCTGTAAAATGGACCAATCAGCAGGATGTGGGTGGGGCCAGATAAGGGAATAAAAGCAGGCTGCCTGCGCCATCGGTGGCAACGCAGGCTGGTGGTCCGCTTCCGCACTGTGGAGGGTTTGTGCTTTCACTCTTTGCAATAAATCGTGCTGCTGCTCACTCTTTGAGTCCATGCTGCCCTTAAGAGCTGTATCACCGTGAAGGTCTGCAGGTTCACTCCTGACACCGAGACCAGGAACCCACCACAAGGCAGAAGCTCTAGACACATCTGAACGTCTGAAGGAACAAACTCCGGACACACCATCTTTCAGAACTGTAACACTCATGGCGAGGGTCCGCAGCTTCACTCTTGAAGTCAGAGAGCCCAAGAACCCACCAATTCTGGACACACTAACAGGACTGTATGTGGAATTGTCAAGAGATGCTCAAGGACACACAAATATTTCCACCATATGGATACACTAGATATAAATAACCTTAAGGGCATAGATATTAAACTGTCGTGAAATAATTAGGAAATAATATATATTGCATATTCATTGCCTTTGTAATATTATGTATTTAACTAAGATTACATAATAAAAATTTTAATAATGCCTGAGTTTGACAACCAGCCCTCAAACTTTCTGAAAACTTGACAACTGGCCCTCATGAGCTGATGCAAGCCAGCTCCAGCAGGGCCTGTGTGTTTGACTCCAAAGCCCTCGATACCACTGTTTAATAACATGTGGTCTGTGGAATACTGGTTCTTTAAAATCTTTCCTGAAACAAGATTTTAAAGAGTCAAATATGTTTGGGAAATGATGCATGGTTAATTTGCTTCCTTAAAATCTACCATTTAGATGGGCATATCATAGGCCCTAAGAAGTACTGAGGTAATGAGACCTGTTAATTTCAACCCAAAGTTTCCTTTTTCATGTAATAGCATTCAACATCCTGCAGAATCATGTGTTTGTGGTTTTATTTGTTTATATTTCTTTTTCTTCTTTCCTTTTTCTTTTTCTTTTTCTTTTTTTTTTAGACATGGCCTGGTTCTGTCCTCCAGGCTGGAGTGCAGTAACATGATCTCAGCTCACTGCAACCCCTGCTACCTGGGCTCAAGTGATCCACCTGCCTTAGCCTCTGGAGTAGCTGGGACTACAGGCATATACCATCATGCACGTCTAATATTTTCATGTTTTGTAGAGATGGGGTCTTGCTATGTTGCCCAGGTTGATCTCAAACTCCTGGGCTCAAGTGATCCTCCTGCTTTGGCCTCCGAAAGTGCTGGGATTATAGGCAGGAGCCACTGCACCCAGCCATCAGTGTGTTTTAGAATGCACTTTGGGAAATGCGGTGCATTTGGGGAAGTCCTAGTTAAGTAATTAAAGCACTGACTCTGGAGTCAGACCACCTGTGTCTAAATCCTGACTCCATCATTTACTAGTTGTGGGTCCTTGGGCAAATATAATCTTCCTGTCTGTTTTCTTTGAGCTATAAAACAGGAATAATAATACTAATACCTATTTCATATGGTTGCTGCAAGGATTAAATGAGTTTATATATGTGTAAAGTACTTAACGCAATCCCACGCACCGAAACAATGCTATGAGTACAAGCTATTGTTGTTGTTGTTGTTATTCTCATACTATTCAGCTTCCAGCCCAGTCATTCCAGTCTCCCAGCCTCTCAGATTTCCTATCAAGCTATACCAAAGAAGGCAACATGATGGCAAGGATGGGGCTGTTGACATTCCTTCCTGAGTTCAAAGCATTTATAGCCATACTAGAAAGATTTAGAATTTGCCATTTTCTCTCCAGAACCTGCCAACTGGGACTGTGATTTTAGATGTGCGTACATTTAAATAAAGACTTCTTTAAATAGAAACCATTTAGTTGTCCCATGGCATTGGCTATAGAGAATTTTTCCTTAGACATCAAGAAAATAACAGGCCTTTTCCTTCTGAGTCAGCATCATTGGGAGCAGGAACTGTCACCCTTCACGGAAGACTGGTCCAGGTTTTGACCTTCCCTAGTTGTCTCATGTCCATGGCTTTTTCCCAGTCAGATGAAGGGCATGAGCCCCTCCAATGCCTTGTCTTCTTGCCAACTTAGCTAATTGCATTCTGCCTTAGGAAAGGTGATGATGGTGACACCTCAGAACAGAATTCCGCAAGAGTTAGGTTAAGAGAAACTAGCAGTGACCTCATCCTAGTTTTGTGAAAATCTGATTTTGTTTGGAAAAAAAGTGATTTAGATAAAAGGCCTAAAGAAGTCCTTTACAAAAAGAAATATAAAAGGCCAACAAAGATACAAATATTTCTAACCTCACTTATAATCAATGAAATGTAATAAAAATCTAAATATGTTTCTTCTATTAGGATGGACAGCCAGGCATGGTGGCTCGCACCTGTAATTTCAGCACTTTGGGAGGCTGAGGTGGGCGAATCACCTGAGGTCAGGAGTTCGAGATCAGCCTGGCCAACATGGTGAAACCCCATTTTAGTACCAATTTTGTACTAAAAATACAAAAATTAGCCTGGAGTGGTGGTAGGCACCTGTAGTCCCAGCTACTCGAGAGGCTGAGGCAGGAGAATTGCTTGCACCCGGAAGGCAGAGGTTACAGTGAGTCAAGATTGTACCATTGCACTCCAGCCTGGGTGACAAGAGTGAAACTCCATCTCAAAAAAAAAAAGAAAGAAAAGAAAAGAAAAAAAGGATGGGCAAGGGGATTTTTTTGTTGATTTGTTTTGTTTTATTTTTTTGATTGATAAAACCTGTAGTGGAGAAGGTGTGATGAAACTAGGACTCTCTTGCATGATTACCAGGACTACACAATCTTTTTGGAACATTCTTAGATAATATGCAGTATTGGAAATGCATGTACCTTTTAATACAGCAATTTAACTTAAAGATAATTGGACATGTAAACAAAAACGTAAGTTCAAAGAAGTTTAAAACTAACTGTCTACGTGGTAGGTTGAATTGTTCTCAATTCTGTTTTTTTTTTTTTTTTGAGATGAAGTCTTGCTCTGTTGTCCGGACTGGAGTGCAGTGACAGGATCTCAGCTCACTGCAACCTCTGCCTCCACATGGCTGCAGTGAGCCATGACTGCGCCACTGCACTCCAGCCTGGGCGACAGAGTGAGACTCTGTCTAAAAAATAAAAAAAAATGTGTTGAAAAGTAGGAAAACACTCTATGAAAGATTTGTTCATATATTTATTAATTCCTAAGTATTTATTGAGTGCTTACTATGTGCCTTGCACTGTGCTATATTCAAGCAGATTACAGTGTGGTGGTAGTGGGGTTCAAGGATACTCCCGCCTCAGCCTCCTGAGTAGCTAAGACAATAGGCACACACCACCACACTTGGGTAAGGTTTTGTATTTTTAATAGAGACAGGGTTCTACTATGTTGGCCAGGCTGATCTTGAATTCCTGACTTCAAGTGATCCACCCACCTTGGCCTCCCAAAATGCTGGGATTACAGGCGTGAGCCACCACGCCTGGCATTGGTTTCAATGGTTCACCCCAACCTGCAGTTATAAGTCCTTCATAAGCAAGGTCTATTTCCCCATCCGTTGACTGGACTTGGCCATATCATGTGCTTTGGCCAACAATCTATGGGCAGAAGTGACATTAAGCCCAGACCTTAAGAGACCTCAAGTATTTCTACTTTTCCTCTTGTGCTCCTATATTCTCCAAAAGAAAACCCTGTCCCAATTGGCTCTTTGGTCTCAGAAAGAAGGTAAGAGACACATGGAGGAGAGTCAGCCTTGCCAGCATATAGACAGAGCAGCTGTAAGTTGAAGCTAAAACACACACACACACACACACACACACACTATATATATATGTATAAGTATATATAAATGTAAATATATATGTAAATGTAAATATATATGTAAATGTAAATATATATATATATAAATTGTCATTTGAAGCCGCTGAGTTTGGAGACAATTTGTTACGTGGAAGTAGTTAACCAATACAGTCCATCAATAGAATATAATATATGTAATACCATACTAAGCAGCCATTGTAAATGATTAAACCATCTATATTTTTTGACATTTAACCAATCTGTCTACTTAATATTGTTAAGTGAAAAAAAATAAACTTTCACTGGGCATAGTGGCTCATGTCTGCAATCCTAGCACTTTGGGAGGCCGAAGTGGGTGAATCATGAGGTCAGGAATTCGAGACCAGCCTGGCCAATATGGTGAAACCCCATTTCTACTAAAAAACACAAAAATTATCCTGGCATGGTGGCAAGCGCCTGTAGTCCCAGCTACATGGGAGACTGAGGCAGGAGAATTGCTGGAACCCAGGAGGTGGAGGTTGCAGTGAGCCGAGATCGCGCCACAGCGCTCCAGCCTGGGCAACAGAGCAAGACTCCATCTCAAAAAAAAAAAAAAAATTAAATTTCAGAATATAATCTATCTAGGTACAATTACACATATGAACATGCACACACAGATAATAAGAAAGAATGTATCACAGTGGTTATTTCTGCATAACAGCAGTCAAAAAATATATTATTTTCTTTTCTCTGTACTTTTGAATATTGCTTGATTTCATTTTTCAGAGACCATCCATCTTTTTTGTAATTGGAGATGTGGCAACAGCAATGATTATGATATGTACTGAGAAAATAAAGACTAGCATTTTTGGAATAAATAGAAATGTAGTTAGAGAGGAAAAAGGGACCCCATATTACAAGGAGCCTCAAAAGGTAGATAGAGTTCAGATATGATATATAAAGAATTAGAATGAGACAGAATAATAGTTAACATTGATTTATGCTTAATCTAAGCACTCTGATAAGTGCACTATCTCTCATTTAATCCTCATAGCAACCCTATGAGGTCATAATTTTAATTGTCCTTATTTATTTATTTTGAGGCAGAGTCTCATGCTGTCACCCAGGCTGGAGTGCCAGTGGCACTATCTTGGCTCACTGTAACTTCTGCTTCCCAGGTTCAAGCAATTCTCCTGTCTCAGCCTCTCAAGTAGCTGGGATTATAGGCAGGCACCACCACACCCGGCTAATTTTTGTATTTTTAGTAGAGACAGGGTTCCACCATGTTGACCAGGCTGGTCTCGAACTCCTGACCTCAGGTGATCCACCTACGTTGACCTCTCAAAGTGCTGGAATTACAGGCGTTGAGCCACTGTGCCCAGCCTAATTGTTCTCATTTTACAGAAAAAGGAACTGAAGCTCCGAGTAGATAAATAATTTGCAGTAGATCGCACAGTCTAGATTTGAACCCAGGTCTCTCTGACTGCAGGACCCTTCTTTTTGCCAGTACACATGCCTAATCCCATTGCATGTTTTGCACAGAGAGAGTGACCCAGACGCATGAGGTATGAAATCCAAATAACCTAAGATCTTATAGCGTGAGGGACCGTAATGCAAGTCCGGTGGAGGGCATTATAGTACAGAGGACAGGCCACAGTGTCAACTAGCATCAGAAGGCAAATCCTGTCTCTGCCCTTAGCAGCCAAGCAATTGTGTACCAGTTACTTGGCCCTCATAACCCTGATTCATCCCTCCATGAAAACATAGAATAGATAAGAAATACCTCCTTCACAGTTATGAGAATCACTTCATTGTCTGACAAGTAAGCTGCCAATACATGGTTTAGTAATATTACTAATATCAGTAAAAAACACTTTGGAAGCTGTAAAATGTTAATCATATACTAATAATTGGAGTCTACAATTTTAGTGGACACAGTATTTACGGGAAATCGAGCAAGTGAGCTGAGAAGAGATTTGAGTTGACTGAGACTGCGCTAGAAAAACAGTGTTGAACTAGATGAAGAATGTTTCATTAAACACATCAGAAATGTGTTGAGGCTGGGCGTGGTGGCTCACATCTGTAATCCCAGCACTTTGGGAGGTCTAGTGGGGGAGATTGCTTGAGCTCAGGAGTTTGAGACCAGCCTGGGCAACATGTTTTTGTAGAATACAAAAATTAGCCAGGTAAGGTGGTGTGCACCTGTGGTCTCAGCTACTCATGAGGCTGAGGTGGGAGGACCACCTGAGCCAGAAAGGTAGAGGCCACAGTGAGTCATGATTGCACTACTGCACTCCAGCCTGGGTGACAGAGTGAGACTCTGTCTCAAAAAGAAAGAAATGTGTTAAAAAGTAGGAAAACACCCCATGAAGAATTTGTTCATATATTAATTCATTCCCAAGTATTTACTGAGCACTTACTGTATGCCTTGCACTGTAGTATATGCAAGCAGATTACAGTGTGATGGTAGTGGGGGAACAAATTTTAATCAAGTGATCACACAAATCAATGTAAAATATACCTGTGATACATGCAAAAATAAGGAGGACATAGGGTTATGGAAGCATAGTGCAGGAAAATGCTTACTGAGAAAGTGATGCTTCAGCTGAGAGCTGAAGGATGAATAGAAATTTAAAGAGTTTAGTAACAGGTTGTTATTTTGCAGATGAATGGATCAGCATTCTGACAGGGAATTTGTATTTAGCCATGTAAATCAGAGGTTCTCAAATTTGAGGGTGCATCTGAACCATGTGGTGGGCTTGTTAAAACACCGATCACTGAGCCTAACCCTCAGTTTCCAATTCAGCAGGTTTGGGGTGGGGCCCGCGGAGGTGCAGATCTAACAAGGTCCGAGGTGATGCTGTTTTTGCTGATCTGGGGACACACTTGGCCGATCTTGGGGCCACTGCTCTAAATTAACACGCACAACACCTCTTGCCAACTAATAGAAAACGAAACGTGAGCAGTTCTAACAAATGTTTTCCAGATTGCTCACCACAAAAATCAATTTTCAAAGCCTTTTGGTTGGAATGTTTTTACACTAGGTTGAATGTTAACATTACATGTTCAACCTTTCAATCCTTATTGAAAAAATAAGAAATAAAAAATCAAAACAAAAATGCCACTGTAATCGTAGAATCGCCCTGCAGTTAGCTCTGGGTGAACAAATGTCAAAGCAATGTAAACAACACTAATGGAATATTTGAAGGGAAAGGATGAGCGTCTGGCCTCCTAGACTGCAGTGGAATGGAAAGGAGTTTTGGCGTCCACACAAAGAGATGTGCTGGGAGGAGAGGGTTCATTTTGGATGATGCTATCATTTACAGCATAGGAGTTCTGTTCCTTGGAGGGTGGGGAAAAGGGAAACTGCAAACCATCAATTGCTAATATATTTTACTACTTCAAAAATCTATTTTTAAGGTTACACCAGTAATGCAAGAATATATTGCCCTTCTAAACAAGTTAAATCAGTACAGAGCTGAGACTCCCAACACTAATTCTGTCCCCTTCCCAGAAATGATTTATGATGTCCATTTGGTATTACAGTTTCCAGACCCTCTTCTAGGCAGTTTCGAGAACAATTGATTATCATTTCATGTAATGGTATTACACTCTATGTATTCCACAATTTACTTTTTTAAAACTCATTGTTAAGTCATATGGATTTTCCCTATCAGTACCATCCATCATATTCTTTTTAATTGTTTGCATATAATTGCAAAACATAGAATTAACAAGATTTATTTATAGATGTTTGTTTAAGCTGTTTCCTACTCTTTGCAATCTGTTATATTTTAGTGACAACAAACAATGTTGGCATGAACATTCTTGTCTGTGCCTTCTTGTAGGCCTGTGTGGGTGCTTCTCTAAGGGACAAATTGAGAAAGATAACCACAGAGTCACTGGAATTTGAATATTTTTCATTTTAACAGATAATGCCAAATTGTTCTTCTATCCCCGTCAACAGGGCCACTGCTTTCTTGTCCATTTGCCAATAATTAATATTACCAAATATTTGTTACCAAACCTAGTGGTGAAAAAATAGCATTTCATTCATGCTTTAATCTTCATTCCCTTTGTTACTAGTAAATTTGAGCATGTTTTCATATTTTCATCATTCATTTATGTTTTCTTTGCTGTGAATTGCCTAGTTGTGATCTTCTCCTCCTTGTTCTTTATGTAGTCTAGACACTAGTCTTTTTTTCTCTGTGTATGGTGCAAATACCCCCAGATGTTTTCATTTTGACTTTATGTCTTTTGTCATGGAGAATTTTTAAATTTAGAAATTAGGCCAGGCGCAGTGGCTCATGCCTGTAATCCCAGCACTTTGGGAGGCTGAGGCGGGTGGATCACTTGAGGTCAGGACTTTGAGACCAGCCTGGCCAACATGGAGAAACCCCATCTCTACTAGAAATACAAAAAATTAGCCGGGCATGGTGGCTTGTGCCTGTAGTCCCAGCTACTCGGTAGGCTGAGTGCCACCGCACTCCAGCCTGGGCAACAGAGCAAGATTCTGTCTCAAAAGAAAAAAAAAAAAAAGGAAATAATTCACTTTATCATTCTTTTCCCTTTAAGGATTTTCCTATCTGTGTCTTGTTTAACAGAGCCTTTACTTTCATCTTCAACGATTCTGCACCCACTTACATGGATTACCTTTAAAACCAATAAGTCGTCTAGGCAGACTTCATCTTACAGATGCTGCAGCCTCGTCATGTCATTTCACAAATAGTAAAACAGAGGCACAAACAGGAGATGTGATGCGTAATACTAATACAACTCCCCTCACTGTGCAGCTGGGTGACAGAGCCAGCCCTTGAACCCAGGTTATCAAATTCTAAGGAAGCAGACTCTAAATTCCCCCCGATGCATCTGCTGTGACTTTTAAAGCTAACACAGGTGCATCTGATTTGGAAAAGTGTCTACCAAAGCTGGCGCTAGAGGCCAGAAGGCCAAAGGGCTCAGGGGAGATGCACACCCTTCTTCAAGCCAGGATGCTTGTTTACTCCCTGATGAGGAGCCAGTGTGGCTCCAACATGTGCCAGGTCTATGACTTTGAGGAAGTAATGTGCTGCCTTGGTTTCCTCATCTGCTCTCTAGAGATCAATAATGACATATGCCACAAAGTACCATTGTGAGTTTAAATGAAATGAGTCTGTATAAGGACTCTATGTCCTTATAATTTATGTCCAAAAACATTAGCTATTATTTGTTAATAGCAATAACAACACAATACCATTCTTCTTGCTTGTTTCTGAAAACTTGCATAACTTAGGTTTCTGAGGCCTCCCAGGTTTATTGGGTTTGGGAACCTCTTGTCCACTCCTCCATATCCTTCCAGGCCACCTCATACTCCAGGCACTGTGTGACGACCAGTTCCTCACAGACCTTCAGCAAGCTTTGAGCAGGTGCATCTGTAATGCCTTCTCTTGGGTCACTCCTCATACCTTCACTTCCTGTCCCAGGCCTTCTCTGACTCTCTGAGTGGGACGCCTGAGAACTTGCTGGAAGCGTGGGGCACTTAACACCCTTGGGGGCACCATTGACAACATGGAACTAAAGCTAAGGGATAAATTCATCCCTTTTATCCCCTGCAGGCCAATAGGCTCTCAGAAACTCCCATGAATCAAGGAGTGGTCAACCCAACAACACACCCTTGTAGTGATTCTCCATTCTTTTTTTATTTTATTTATGTATTTATTTTTGAGATGGAGTCTCGCTCTGTCGCCCAGGCTGGAGTGCAGTGGCATGATCTCGGCTCACTGCAACCTCTACTTCCTGGGCTCAAGTGATTCTCCTGCCGCAGCCTCCTGAGTAACTGGAATTACAGGCACCCACAACCATGCCCAGCTAATTTTTATGTTTTTAGTAGAGATGGGTTTCACCATGTTGGGCAGGCTTGCCTCAAACTCCTGGGCTCAAGTGATCTGCCCACCTTGGCCTCCCAAAGTGCTGGGATTACAGGCATGAGGCACTGTGCCTGGTGGTGATTCTCCATTCTATGTTTCACTTCCCCTTGTCTCTGCCTCCTGCTCCCCAGGATCATATTCCCAAATCAGCTACCTCCACACAAGCATGGATCTTATGCTCTGCTTTCAGGGAACCCAGGCTAAGATGTAATGAATGTGTAATAACTCAATTTTCACCTGTCCTTGTCTCTAATACAGGACTCAGCCTCAGCACCCTAATTCAGTCCCCTCCTCCCCCACTATTTCTGGGAATCTTCAGAGCCAGCTCACCTGTTTTCATAAGGTTTCCTCATGTGTTCTTTGCTCTGGCACTCACTGAGTACCACTGATTGAGAAGCCACTTAAGGTGCTGTCATATCCCTTGAGATCCTGACTGTGCCTTGCTCAATACACATTCCTCCTCAAGGCACTGTCTTCTCGTGTTCCCAAACCTGCAGCCCTGGGGAATCGAGGCAGCACTGCATTCCTGGAGCACTCCCTGAATGAAGCCATACGACAATAGTAGAACACACAGGAAGGAGGCTTGTCCCCTCCGTACCCTCTGTATTAGTCTATTCTCACGCTACTAAGAAAGACATACGCAAGACTGGGTATTTTGTAAAGGAAAGGGGTATAATGGACTCAATTCCACATGGCTAGGGAGACCACACAGTCATGGCAGAAGAACAAGGGATGTCTTACATGGTGGCAGGCAAGAGAGAGCTTGTGCAGGGAAACTCACCTTTATAAAACTATCAGACCTCATGAGACTTATTCACTACCATGAAAACAGCATGAGAAAGACCCACCCCCATGATTCAATTACCTCCCACTGGGTCCTTCCCATGACACGTGGGAATTGTGGGAGCTACAACTGGAGATTTGGGTAGGGACACAGCCAAACCATATCACCCTCTCTTGTCACCTGCTCCCTTAATCAGGCTGTTTATGCCTCATGTGCCCCATGAAAACAGCTCCTGCAGCCTGTACCTGTGCTCAGTAGGGCTCAAACACAAGTCTGTGGGACCAGGCTGGGGCCAAACAGCTGAGTAGATACCCCATTCTATCCTCCCCAACCCTGTCTTTCCCTCAACTCCAGCCAAATGGCACTTTTCAGTATGAGGCAACCCAACTCGTGCATTTACCACACAAACCTGAATCCCATTTTAGACTTTAGCTGAGTTCCCTGGTATGCTTGAGAGGTGAAGGTCCCGCATGAATTTTACTGCGGCTGTTAATCACCACTTGAGTAAGAATCGTTTCCACCGAGGCTGAAACATAACCTGGCAATTTTCATTCACCCTTCAGGACTTAGCTCAGCGATGACAGTCCCCAGTGCCTTCCTTGCACTGCTCTCCAGGCAAGGCTGGGAGCTCCTTTTGATATTCTGACAGGGCTCTGGCGGATGGTAACTCCCATCTTACTATGTTGCAACTTGCAAGCGTTTGTAGTGCTGATGCTCCTGTTAGACTGGCCCAATCTTGCTTATCATTAAGAAAAAAACAAACAACCCCATCGAAAAGTGGGCAAAGGATATGAACAGACAGTTCTCAAAAGAAGACATTCATACAGCCAACAGACACATGAAAAAATGCTCATCATCACTGGCCATCAGAGAAATGCAAATCAAAACCACAATGAGATACCATCTCACACCAGTTAGAATGGCGATCATTAAAAAGTCAGGAAACAACAGGTGCTGGAGAGGATGTGGAAATAGGAACGCTTTTTACACTGTTGGTGGGATTGTAAGCTAGTTCAACCATTATGGGAAAACCAGTATGGCGATTCCTCAAGGATCCTAGAGACTAGCAGTACCACACTTGTTAGCCATCCCATTACTGGGTATATACCAAAGTTTATAAATCATGCTGCTATAAAGACACATGCACAAGTATGTTTATTGCGGCACTATTCACAATAGCAAAGACTTGGAGTCAACCCAAATGTCCATCAGTGACAGACTGGATTAAGAAAATGTGGCACATATACCTCCATGGAATACTATGCAGCCATAAAAGGATGAGTTTGTGCCCTTGTAGGGACATGGATGCAGCTGGAAACCATCATTCTCAACAAACTATACTTAAAGAACAGAAAACCAAACACCGTATTTCTCACTCATAGGTGAGGAACTGAACAATGAGATCACTTGGACTGGGAGGGGAACATCACACACCGGGGGCCTATCACTTGGGAGTGGGGATGGGGGAGAGTTGTTAGGAGTTATACCTGATGTAAATGATGAGTTGATGGAGTGTAGCCAATTGATAAGTGCAACCGCGCCAACATGGCACAAGTACATATGCTTAACAAACCTGCGTTATCACATGTACCCTAGAGCAAAGTATAATTAAAAAAAAAAAGAAAGAAAATTTAAAAAAAAAGAAAAAATAATAAAAAATAAATAAATAAATTTCCAGTTTACAGCCTGCGATGTCTATACCCTCAGAACACATTTGTCAAATGAATGAATGAAACAAAGAGACATTGAGATCTTCTGGGAAGTGGGAGCATCACTAACAAATGGGTGCAAGCTCAGACTGGCTCAAAAGGGCACATTCACACAGAGGCACCTAAATGCAGGCTTGTTGATGTTTGGTCTCTCTGCTAGAGTATAAGCATCATGACCACAAAGACTCTTGTTCACTGCTCTTTCCCCTACCTAGAACATTGCTTGGAACATATAGGCCCTCAATCAATAATTATTGAAGAAGTGAATGAAATGCAGGTGTAGTTCCATCCGTCTCTATCCAGAGAAACTAACTGGCTTGACTTTTTGTGCTTTCTCCCCACTCCTGGGGAAGAGATGGGCACGGAACTAATCTTTCTTCCCCTTCCCAAGAGTGTGGTGTACAGTGGCTGTGGTTTTGCAGATGAAGCCTGGTCCTCAAGGTCAGACAAGCCAGAGGAGCAGGGCAAGCAGTCACCCATAGTCACAGTACTCTGGCTGGGCTGAGGGCAGGTGAGAACTCAGTCATGGAACTGAAACTGGAGGCAGAAGGTAGAGAGCATTATGGCATTTTTCTTTTGATTTACCACTTTTGTAAGAAGTGGCCCATGTACCCAGAGAAGTATGAAGGTAAGATAAAAACCACTACAAATACTGCAATCCCAAGGCGCTACTGTTAACACTACAATGAATATCCTTGCAGGCATTTCTGTATGCATGTGCAGACACATGTGTGTGCACATATTAGGTTATATTCAGCTATAAGTGACAGAAAACCAAAACAACAATGATGTCACCATGACAGAAGCTCATTCCTCTTTCACATGGAAGCCTGGGTGGGAGGCTCAGGTCTGGCAAGGTGCTCCACAATGTCAGTCACCTAGACTCCTTCTGTCTTGTTGCTAAATTGTAGGTAGCCTCCACCACATGGTCCATAGGACAGAATTTGCAGTCTCCGAAAGAGAGAGAAAGGAACAAAACAAGAGAAAGGGGTGGAAGTGGGGCTGGCGCAATAGGAATACGTGTTGTTCTTAAGGAAGCTTCCACATATTTCTGCTTACATCCCATTGGCCTGAACCAAGTTACATCGCCATACGCAGATGCAAGGGACTTGGGAAATGTAGCCATGTGCCCAGTTAAAAATCCTATTAGTGTGAAAGAAGAGAGGAGTAGATATCCAGAAGTGTCTGGCAGTCTCTGTCACAGGCACAGTGTCTATGCAATATTACATAATAGGATCACAGAGACAGTATAATAGTGATAAAGACTAGAAGTCCAGAGATAATTACAGGTTAAAATCTGGTTTAGACACTATTCAGTTTACTTGTCTGTAAATTAGGGATTATAGCAGAACAAACCTATTTCATAGGATTGTTGTGAAGATTGAATGAGCTAATGTATGTAAAAGGGCTTAGCATGGTGCCTGACAGTAAGGCAGTAAGCTCTCAGCAAAGTCAATTATTACATTTTCTGCCTTTTTTTATCCTCACCAATATAACATGAATAAAGTTCTATGTTATCATCTATAGATTTCCTTGTGTTATCTTTTTAAATGACTGCACAGGGTTCCATTACGCAGAGAGAACATTATTTAATTTATTCACCACTTATAGCCATCATAGATTGTTCTTAATTTTTGCCATTATCAACAATCCTTGCATTAACATCATTTTGTACTTGCATGATTACCTCCTTACGGTAAATTCCTATCTGTGAGGGAGCTGGGTCAAACGTGTGTATTTTACATGTAACAATATATTGCCAAACTTAGGCAAACAGGTAGCTTCTGAAGACATTGGAAAACTCCAGTTTAACTAACAGTTTTTGGGTACCTACTAGATGCTGAGCCTTGTGCTAGGGCTGGAGAGGGTCCAAAGATAAATTGGAACTTGTGTCTGCAATTAGAGAAAATAACTCTAGAAGGTTTATTTAAGGGGCAGACAAGATAGCCCGAATGGAACAGCTCAGTCTCAACTCCCAGCATGTGACAGAAGACGGTGATTTCTGCATTTTCAACTGAGGTACTGGGTTCATCTCACTGGGGTGCGGACGATCGGTGCTGGTCAGCTGCTGCAGCCCGATGTGAGAGCTGGCAAGAGCGGGGCATACCTGCGGGCGCCGAGGGAAGGAATCCCGCCAGAGGGAACTGAGACACAACACCTGGAAGTCGGGTGGCTCCTTTATTCGCTTTAAGCAAACAGGCACCTGGAGATCTGTATCCACACCTGGCCGGGAGGGTCCCCATGCTTGGAGCCTCCCCTCATTGCTAACACAGCAGTCTGTGATCTGGGCCCCGCCATTGCTGAGGCTTGAAGTAGGTAAACAAAGCTGCTGGGAGCTCTAACTGGGTGGAGCTCAGCAGCTCAGAAACCCTGCTTACTGTGTCTGGGCTCACTGCAGGGACGGGGCACCTTTAACAACAACAAGCAGCTTAGCAACTTAAGCGGCAGAAAACTTTCTGCGGGCGCCAAGCGACTCTGTCTGACGGCTTTGAAGAAACAGTGGATCTCCCCAACACGGAGGCTGAGATCTGAGAACGGACAGACTGCCTGCTCAAGTGGGTCCCTGACCCCACAGAGTAGCCTAACTGGGAGACATCCCCACTAGGGGCAGTCTGACACCCACACTCACAGGGGTGGAGTATGCCCCTGAGGCTTCCAAAGCAAAAGATCAGACAGGTACTCATGTTCAAGTATTCTATCTTCTGCAGCCTCTGCTGCTGATACCCCAGGCAAACAGGGTCTGGGTGGACCTCGGCAATCTCCAAGACCTACAGCTGAGGGTCCTGACTGTTGAGAGAGAAAAACTATCAAACAGGAAAAAGGACACCTACACTAAAAACTACATCAGTACATCACCATCGCTCAAGACCAGAGGCAGATAAAACCAAGATGGGGAAAAAGCAGGGCGAAAAATTCAAAATAAGGCTATCCCCATGAGGCATCATACAACAACGGATCAAAGCTGAATGAGAATGACTTTGACAAGATGAGAGAAGGAAGCTTCAGTCCATCAAATTTCTCAGAGCTAAAAAGAGGAGGAATTACATTGCAAGCGCAAAGCCAAAATCTTGAAAAAAAGTGGAAGAAGGTGTGGCTAGACTAATTAATGCAGAGAGAAGGTCATAAGCGAAATGAAAGAGATGAAATCCTGTCCTGAGGAAATGACAAATGCAAAAGCGGTAACGACCTGATCAACTGGAAAGAAAGAGAGTATCAGCGATTGAGGATCAAATGAATGAAATGAAGCGAAAGAGAAACAAAAGAAATGAACAAAAACCGCAAGTATGGGATTATAAAACGATGTCGTCTGATTAAGTTGCCAGAAAGAGATGAACAGGTTGGAAAGTTCATCAGACTCCCAACCCTAGTAGGGCAGGCCAGCATTCCAAATCCCAGGAAATACAGAGAGCATACAAGATACTCCTCGAGAAGAGGCAACTCCCAAGACACATAGTGCAGGTCTGCCAGGTTGAAATGAAGGAAAAAATCTTAGGAGCCAGAGAGAAGGTCAGGTTACCCACAAAGGGAAGCCCATCAGACTCTAACAGATCTCGGCTAGAAACTCTCCAAACCAGAAGAGACTGGGGGCCAATATTCAACATTCTTAAAGAATTTTTTAAACCAGAATTTCACTTATCCAGCCAAACTAAGTTTCATAGGTGAAGGAAATAAGTGTACATGAATGGCAAATGCTTGAGAGATTTGTCACCACTAGCTGCCTGAGACCCTGAAGGAAGCACTCCCAACATGGAAAGGGCCGAGGTACCAGCCATTGCAAAACATGCCAAAATGTAAGACCATCGAGGCTAGGAAGAAACTGCATCAACTAACTGAGCAAAATAACCAGTTAATATCATAATGCTTAGGATCAAGTTCACATGCCATCTTAACTTGTAAATGTAAATGGACTAAATGCTCAATTAAAAAGACACAGACTGTGGAAACTGGATAAAGAGTCAAGACCATCAGTCTGCTGTATTCAGGAGACCCATCTCACACATAGAGACATACATGAAGCTCAAAATAAAGGGATGGAGGAAGATTTACCAAGCAAATGGAGACAAAAGCAGGAGTTTACAATCCTAGTCTCTGATAAAACAGACTTTAAAACCATCAAAAGATCAAAAAAAGAGACAAAGAAAGGCCATTACATGTGGTCCAGGGATCAATTCAGCAGGAAGAACTAACTATCCTAAATATATATGCACCAATACAAAACTACAGATTCATAAACCGTGTAGAGACTTACAAAGACTTAGACTCCCCATGCAATAATAATGGAGACTTCCAACACTCCACTGTCAACATTGGAGCAGATCTTGAGACAGAAAGTTAACAAGGATGTCAGGGGTGAACTCATCTCTGTAGCAAGCAGACCTAATGAACATCTATAGAATCTCCACCCCCAAATCAACAGAGATATACATTCTTCTCAGCACCACATCATTACTTACTCCAAATTGACATGCATTTGGAAGTAAAGCTACTCCTCAGCAAATGTACAAGAACTAGAAGTATAACAAACTGTCTCAGACCACAATTGCAATCAAACTAGAACTCAGGACTAAGAGCTCAATCCAGGCCTCGCTTCATGGAAACTGAACAGCCTGCTCTGAATGACTACTGGGTACATAACAGAAATGAGGGCGCAGAAATAAAAGATGTTCTTTGAAACCATGAGAACAAAGTACAACTATACCAGAATCTGGGACACATTTAAGCAGTATTAGAGGGAAATTTATAGCACTAAATACTTACAAAGAGAAGCAGGAAAGATCAAAAATTGACACTCTAACATACAATTAAAAGAACTAGAAGCAAAGAGCAAACACATTCAAAGCTAGCAGAGGAGCTGGCCAGCCTAGGAATCCGAGGCAGACAGGAGATAGAGACACAAAAACCCTCCAAATCAATGAATCCAGGAGTTGGTTTTGAAAAGATCAACAAAATTGACAGACCACTATGAGACTAATAAAGAAAGAAAGAAGAGAATCAAATCGGCGCAATTAAAAGTGATAAGGGGATATCACCACCGACCCACAGAGAAATACAAACTACCATCAGAGAATACTATAAACACCTCTCATGGAAATAAACTGGAAAACCACAGAAGAAATGGATAATTCCCCTGGACACTTGCTCTTCCAAGACTACAAACCGGAGAAGTTGAATCCCTGAATAGACCAATGGGCTCTGAGTAGAGCCCAATAATTAATAGCCTACCAACCAAAAGTCCAGGACCAGATGGATTCTACAGCTGAATTCTACAGAGGTATGGGAGGGTTGGGGTACCATTCCTTCTAGAAACACTATTTCAATCAATAGAAAAAGAGGTCATCTAACTCATTTATGAGCCAACATCATCCTGATACCAAAGCCTAGCAGAGACACAACAAAAAAGAGAATTTTAGACCAATATCCCTGATGAACATCTGATGCAAATCCTCTGTCAAATGCTGGCAACCAGTTCAACAGCATCCAAAGCATCACCATGATCCAAATTAGGCTTCATCCCTGGGATGTAAGGCTAGTTCAACTATTCTCAGTCGTATAATCCAGCATAAACAGAGGCCAAAGAAAGAACCACATGATTGTCTCAATGAATTGCAGAAAGGAACTTTGACTAAAATTCAGCAGCCCTTCATGCTAAGCAGCTCAATAAATTCGGTGATGATGGAGACATTACCTCAAAATAATAGAGCTATTTAGCAATGAAACCCACAGCCAATATGTACTGAATGGGCAAAAACTGGAAAAATTCCCTTTGAAAACTGGCACAAGACAGGGATGCCTCTCTCACCACTCTATTCAACTATAGTGTTGGAAGTTCATGGCTAGAGCAGTGGAAGCAGAGAAATCAGGGGTATTCAAAGGTTCAGGAAAGAAGAAGTCAAATTGTCCTCACTGCAGATGACTTGTAGTTGTATATTTAGAAAACCCCATTGTCTCAGCCAAAATCTCCTTAAGCTGATAAGCTTAACTTCAGCAAGTCTCAGGATACAAAATTAATGTACAAAATCTGGCATTCTTATACATAATAACAGACAAACACAGAGAGCCAAATCATGAATGAACTTCCATTCACAATTGCTTCAAAGAGAATCAAATACACAAGATCCAACACAGGATGTAAGGACCTCTTCAAGGAGAACTGGAAACCACTGCTCAGTGAAATAAAAAGAGGACACAAACAAATGGAAAAGAACATACAATACTCATGGATAGGAAGAATCAATATGGTGAAAATGGCCTTTTGCCCAAGGTAATTTACATAATTCAAATGCCATCTATCAAGCTACCAATGAGTTTCTTCACAGAATTGGAAAAACTGCTTTAAAGTTCATATGGGGACCAAAAAGAGCCCACATCTCCCAAGACAATCCTAAGTCAAAGAACAAAGCTGGAGGCATCCAAGCTACCTGACTTCAAACTATACTACAAGGCTACAGTAACCAAAACAGCATGGTACTGGTGCCAAAACAGAGATATAGACCAATGGAACAGAACGGTCCTCAGAAGCCATACCACACATCTACAGCCATCTGATCTTTGACAAACCTGAGAGAAGCAAAGAAATGGGAAGTTTTCTTTAATAAATGGTGCTGGGAAAATTGGCTATGCATAGAGTAAGCTGAAACTGGATCCTTTTATTACTCATATACGAAATTAATTCAAGATGGATTCCGAGAGACTTAAATGTTAGACCTAATACCACTTAAAAATCCTAGAAAACCTAGGTAGTACCATTCGGGACATGGGCATGGGCAAAGACTTCATGTAAACACAAAACAACTGACAGCAAAAAGCTAAAATTGACAAATAGGATCTAATTAAACTAAAAGAGCTTCTTAACAGCAAAAGAAACTATGGTGAATAGGCAACCTACAGAATGGAGAAAATTTTTGCAATCTACTCATCTGACAAAGGAGCTAATATCCAGAACCTACAAAAGAACTCAACAAATTTACAAGAAAAACAAACAGCCCCGTGAAAATTGACTGAAAAGGATATGAACAGACATTTCTCAAAGGGACATTCAGCAGCCAATAGACATATGAAAAATGCTCATCATCACTGTGCATCAGAGAAATGCAAATCAAAATACAATGAGATACCATCTCACCCAGTTGAGTGAATCTGACTAAAAAGTCAGGAAACAACAGTGCTGGAGAGGGATGTGGAGAAATAGGAACACTTTTACACTGTTGGTGGGATTGTAAGTAACCATTGTGGAGAACGGTATGGCGATTCCTCAGGATCTAGAACTGAATGTATGTATGACCCAAATAGCCAGCTACTGAAGGATATACTAGAAGATTTATGGTGTGTGCTATGGTGCATTTTTATTAATAAACATTCTTCTGTGTGGGCTTTGGATGACTGGTATTAAATAGTGACAGATTGGATTAAAAAGAAAATGCTTTATGCATGAGACCCCAGCCATAAAAAAGGATATGAGTTTGCGTCCAGTAGGGACATGGATGCAACTGGAAACTCATCATTCTGTTCATGCGGGCAGAAGGCAGGCAGTATTTCTCACTCACTTAGGGTGAGGAACTGAACAACGAATCCACTTGGACTCAGGAGGGAACATCACACACGGGGCACATCGTAGGAGGGGGAGGGAGAGGGATTGCATTGGGAGTTGTAGTGTGACGGGTTGATGGGTGCAGCAGGCTAACATGGCACAAGTACATATGTAACAAATACTGCATGTTGTACATGTACCTACAACTAAAATTGTGTGTGATGATTAGAAAAAGTTTGGGATGCAGATGAGTGATGAGGTTTGAGCTAGGGTGGGAGTATAGAAGGGTCTCCCCCGGGAAGTGTTATTACACAGGTGGGGCTGTGGTATACATGGATGGGAGGAGGATTGGAGAAGAAAAGTATACTCTAGGGAACGAGAATATGTAGGGGAAAGTTGGTGTGATGACTAAGAGTATACATTCTGGAACCAGGGTATCTAGGTCCAAATGATGGCCCTGCCTCTGCTACCTAAGAATGACTTCTCTGTATCTCAGTTCTCCAACCTTTACAATGGGATGATAGCAATATTAATTATCAGGGGAACCCACCCCCAATATTTCAACGTAGGTTTTTCTATTTTCTATAAGTGTTGGCCAGCTGAGAAATAGAGAAAGAGTCCAAAGAGAGGAATTTCACAGCTGGGCCACTGGTGGTGACATCACATATTGGTAGGACTGTGATGCCCACCTAAGCCTCAAACCAGCAAGTTTTTTGTTAAGGGTTTCAAAAGTGGAGGGGTGTAAGAACAGGGAGTAGATCACATGCTTTAAAGGGCAAAAAGGAGAACTACTGATAAGGGTCTATGTTCAGCAGTGCACATATTGTCTTGATAAACAGCTTAAACAACAGAAAACAGGGTTTGAGAGCAGAGAACCAGTCTGACCACAAATTTACCAGGGCGTAATAAAGATATTAGCAATATCTTCCCTACTTGCATGTCCGTTTATAGGCTCTCTGCAAGAAGAAAAATATGGCTCTTTTTGTCCTACCCTGCAGGCAGTCAGACCTTATGGTTGTCTTCCTTTGTTCCCTAAAAATCGCTGTTATTCTGTTCTTTTTCAAGGTGCACTGATGTCATATTGTCCAAACACATACGTTTTACAATCAATTTATACAGTTAACACAATTACCACAGTGGTCCTGAGGTGATGTACATCCTCAGCTTACGAAGATAACAGGATTAAGAGATTAAAGACAGGCATAAGAAATTATAAAAGCATTATTTGGGAACTGATAAATGTCCATATTAAAGTGAAATCTTCACAATTTATGTTCTTCTGCCATGGCTCCAGCCAGTCCCTCCACTCGGGGTTCCTGACTTCCTACAACAATTAATAATAAGGTTATTGTGAAGATTGAATAAGTAAAGGCACAGAAGCACTTAGACAAGCTCCTGGCAGATAGAAAGCATACTGTATCAGCTAATATCAATACTTTCATCTTCTTGTCTGCTTGAAAGTATTTTTTTATTTTAATTTTTATTTGAAGTTCTGGGATACATGTGCAGGATGTGCAGATTTGTTGCATAGGTAAATGTGTGCCATGGTGGTTTGCTACACCTGTCAACCCATCACCTAGGTATTAAGCCAAGCATGCATTAGCTATTTTCCCCTCTCCCTCCTCCATCCTCCCCCAACAGGCCCCAGTGTATGTTGTTCCCCTCCCTGTGTCCATGTGTTCTCATTGTTCAACTCCCACTTGTAAGTGAGAACATGTGATGTTTGGTTTTCTGTTCCTGTGGATAGTGGATAGTTTGCTGAAGATAATGGCTTCCAGCTGCATCCATGTCCTGCAAAGGACAAGATCTCATTCATTTTTATGGCTGCGTAGTATTCCATGGTGTAGATGTACCAGGTTTTCTTTATCTGGTCTATTGGTGATGGGCATTTGGGTTGATTCCATGTCTTCGCTACTGTGAAAAGTGCTGCAGTGAATATATGCATGCATGTATCTTTGTAATAGAATGATTTATATTCCTTTGTGTATATACCCAGTAGTAGGATTGCTGGTATCGTTATTTCTGGTTCCAGATCTTTGAGGAATCACCATACCATCTTCCACAATGGTTAAACTAATTTACATTCCCACCAACAGTGTAAAAGCATTCCTATGCTCGAAAGTCTTAACCCAGGATTGTGAGAGTTCAACACTCAGCATCACAGCATGCCCTGTGCATTTTCCCCATGAGTTTCCCCATTCCTTCATTCAATGAGTATTACTGAACACCTCCCAGGTGGTAAGCAAAATAGTCCAGACCCAGGCTTCGAGGTACTGTCTGGTGAAGGGGGATTTTAAAAACTAAAAAGCCCACACAAAAAGAAGCCCAGTGAGTCACAGACCACTCTGTGCTGTGAAAAAACCACAGGGAGATCTGTGAGAGTCCATCAGGGTCATGTCCAGAGGGACACGACAAAGAAAATGACAAAGAAACCAAGATCTGGGGATTAGGAGGCATCAACTAGGTGAAGCGTGTTGGGGGTGTGGGGTAAACCAAGCAGAGGGAACAGCCGATGGGAAGAAGCTAAGGAGGGAATGTTTAGCACATTGGAGGAAGTGAGAAAAGGCCATTGTGCAGTGAGGGCAATGGGAGGAGTGAGGGAGTGGAGAGGGTCACCAGGCAAGGTGGGGAGGGAGACAGGGCTGGATTGCACGTGATCCATCTCTAGCTCTCAAAGGTGACCCCCAGAGCCTAAAGGTGCGTATGGAAACCAAGTCCTGTCACAGACATCTTAGTAGCCCTGCAAAGGTCTTCATTTTTGCTAACCAAAAGGTGCCTCTCTTAGGGTAACGCTTCACATCTCCCCTTGGACTTGGTTCCTAAACAATCCTGGAACTCAGAAGAAAAGTCCTCCACACTAGCACTTTTTCTGGAAAAGAAACAGTGTTTATTGAACACCTATTATGGGCCAAGGAAAGTCCTGGGCCTTTTATCCTTCTTACTTCATTTACTGCCCAACCATCTATGAGGTGACTAATATTAACTTTCTTTTAGATAGTTAAGAAAATGGAGACTTAGAGAACACAAGTAACATGTCCAAAGTCATACAGCTATCAAATAATGGAGTCAAGTGTCTGAGTTCAAAGTCCTGATCATTTATTCCACATTGCTCAGACCACAGGATAGGCCTGTTCTGTTTTACTTAGACTTGTTAGAATCTCAGGAAGCCACTTCATTGTGCAGAGTGATAGCATTTCAGACAGCAGCGAGCTGAAAATTGAAGAATCCTCTCTTTAACCAGTGTGGGGTTCGTTAAGCTGCAGGGAGCTTTTAATATTGTCAGCATTTCAAGGCAGTTCTATGCTACCTGAATAAAGGAAAGAACGAACACCCATCTCTAAAAAGGTGAATGAAAGTCTTTGCTAACTAAATACTTCAGATAAGCATCTTCCCCATTTGGCTGCAATTACCTTGGTCCCAAGTTACATCATTGCTAGTGAAATGATTAACAAAATAATGGTAATGATACTGATGGTAAATTAAATGGAAATAAAAGGAGCTCAGTGTACTGTTCAATTTCCCACTTGGGGACTACTCCTAAGCTGTGTTCTTCAGCTTCCCACTGGGAATTTCCACATGTAAATAAATATGCCTGATTGAAACTGCAAACTTAGATGTCTATACGTGGCAAGCACTGAAATCTGAGCTTAAGATTTTTCTCTGCCTCCCAGGTAGTTCCCAAGGCTAATGTCAATGAAGATGGATTTCTCTCCACGAAATGTTCCGATGAATTATGTAAATAGAGACAAACACCTTATAGGACTGACCTCTGCCACAGAATTTGACATCCTCCTGCCCTAGCCAAACCAAGTGGAAAATTGGATTTAAAGAAAAGAATCAGGACTTCATTATAACCCACATGCCTTTGTGGTGTCTGGATTCTGATCACCACAAATCAACACAACCCCACCAAGAGAAATTGCCAAGAGATGTGACAAGGGATGGACATGGCAGATGAGACCTGGTTTATGTCATCAGGAGGCTCTTATCTTGCCAGAAACCCTTTATTATGGTTTCAGCAACAATCGTTAGTTTTCCTAATAGGACACCATACAAAGAGAGTGAGGGCCCTGGGTTTAAAACCTAGCTTTGCCTTGTATTAACTGTGTGATTTTGAATGTGTTACTTAAAAATCTTTCTGAGCACCAATTTCATCATGTTTAAAATAAGGACAGTAATAGTACCTATTTACAAGGTGGCTTTAAGAATTAAAAAGAGAATGTATGTAAAAGACCCAGACTAATTGCTCAAGAAATGGAAAGTATTTTTGTTTGTTTGTTTTTTAAATCATTATTAGCCTTAAATTAAAGGTTGGTTCTATTTCAGGGTGAATATAAACTGGGTTTTAGACTTTGAGTTTTTAATATGACTTGAGTGCTTCTTTGGTCTTGAAACTATATTGATTTTAGGCTGTATAAAATTAGGTTGGTTTTTTTTTTTGTTTTTTTTTGTTTTTTTTGGAGTCTTTGCTCTGTAGCCCGGGCTGGAGTGCAGTGGCCGGATCTCAGCTCACTGCAAGCTCCGCCTCCCGGGTTTGTGCCATTCTCCCGCCTCAGCCTCCCGAGTAGCTGGGACTACAAGCGCCCGCCACCTCGCCCGGCTAGTTTTTTGTATTTTTAGTAGAGACGGGGTTTCACCGTGTTAGCCAGGATGGTCTCGATCTCCTGACCTCGTGATCCGCCCGTCTCGGCCTCCCAAAGTGCTGGGATTACAGGCTTGAGCCACCGCGCCCGGCCAGGTTGGTTTTTAAAAAATTATTTATCTGCCACTTAGTAGCAATGTAATGCAGAGCAAATCCTACCTTAACTGAGTCTTAGTTTCTTTGTTGGTTTAAATGAAATAGTCTAAGCAAAAAGTATAAGACTCTCAGAAGAAAACATAGGAGCAAATTTTCCTAATCATTAATTAGGCAGTGGTGTTTTAGATACAACAAAATGCACGGTGATAAAAGAGAAAATTGACAAGTTGGGCTGTATCAGAATTAAAACGTTTTATGTTTCAAAGGACATCATTGAGAAAGTGAAAAGATAACCCGCAGAGTGGTAGAAGATATCTGCAAATCATGTATCTTGATAAGGGACTTGAATCTAGAGTACATTAAAAACACATACAACTTTACTGGGCACGGTAGCTCATGCCTGTAATCCCAGCACTTTGGGAGGCTGAGGTGGGCAGATCACCTGAGTTCAGGAGTTCAAGACCAGCCTAAACAATATGGTGAAACCCCATCTCTACTAAAAATACAAAAATTAGGTGGGTATAGTGGTGGGTGCCTGTAATCCCAGCTACTCAGGAGGCTGAGGCAGAAGAATCACTTGAACCCGGGAGGTGGAAGTTGCAGTGAGCTGAGATTGCACCATTGCACTCCAGCCTGGGCAACAGAGTGAGACTCCATCTCAAAAAACAAAACAACCACTTACAACTTAACAACAAAAACAAACAACCCAATTTTTAAAATGGAAAAAGATTTGACTACACCCTCCTCCAGAGAAGATACACAAATGGCCAATAAGGGGCCAGGTGAGGTGGCTCAGGCCTGTAATTCCAGCACTTTGGGAGGCTGAGGTGGGCAGATCACTTGACCTCAGGAGTTTGAGACCAGCCTGGTCAACATGGCAAAACCTTCTCTCTATTAACAATATAAAAATCAGCCAGGCGTCATGTAGTCCTGTAGTCCCAGCTACTCAGGAGGCTGAGGGAGGAGAATCACTTGAACCCAAGAGGCAGAGGTTGTAGTGAGCCGAGATTATGCCACTGCACTCCAGTCTGGGTGACAGAGTGAGACTGTTTCCGAAAAAACAAACAGACAAAAATGGCCAATAAACACATGGAAGTATGCTTGGCATCATTTGCCACCGGGGAAATAGAAATCAGAACAATAATGAAATAGACTTTCACATCCACCTGACTATAGTAAAAAGACAGACAATAACAAGTGTTGGTGAGCATGTGGAGAAATCCATTTTCATTGCTACTGTAAGTGTAAAATGGTGTAGCCACTTTGGAAAACAATCTGGCAGTTCATTACAGAATAAACGTAGAGTTCCTGTATGACCTAGCAATTCCACGTCTGGTAACCAAGATAAATGAAAACAGTTTCACAGAAAAACCTGTACATGAATGTTTACAAGAGCATTGTTCATAACAGCCACAGAGTGAGAACAACCCCAATGTCCACCAACTGATGAGCTTTGAGCACATTAGTCTACATGAAAAAGGCCAGTCCACAAAGGACCACATATTCTGTGATACAGTTTTCACAAAATGTTCAGAATCAGAAAATCCTTAGAGACAGAAAGTGGGTGGGCAGTTGCCTAAGGCTTGCTGAAGAAGGGTTGAGGAAAAATGGGGAATGACTGATAATAGATAGAGGGTTTCTTCTGGCGGGGGGGATGAACATGATTCAAAATTAGACTATGGCAATGTTTAATCAACTCTGTAAATATACTTTTTTAAAAACCATTAAATTGTACACTTAAAAAGTAAATGGTCTGGACAAGATGATTATTTGGATCTTGCCCAGTTTAACATTTTATGGAATAGAAGCCCATCTTGAAATGAGGCTCGACTCTACAGGAAGAGAATGGCTCTGTCCATGTTAGTGCACAGTGAAGGGAAAGAAGTTGGGTAACTTAGCCAGTACACAGTGACAAAATCCCATCACTCTATTATAAAAATTAGCTAATTCATAAATTAGGTGCCACATACATAAATTGTAATTAAGCGCTTAGTAGCCACTGATGTTTGATGGGATACTTCACATATGCCTGGTCCTGTTCTTTCCATGGATCTCATTTAATCCTCACAGCAGCTTTATGAAGCTTCAGATGAGAAACTGAGGCTCAGAGGGTTACAGTAAAGAAAAGGAGGCTGAGAGGCTAGATGCAAATGCAGGCAATTCGACTCTAAGACCTGTGCTCATGATCTCTGGCTATCCTGCCTTGCTTTCTCCATGCAATCCCCCTGGGTGCAAAGTGCATGCTTAATCAGCAGAAGCAAATAACCAAGTCAAAAATAACCTCGTAGTTTCTTGCTCTATTTCTTAAAAGCAAGGAGTGTGATCATTTCATTTTTCAAAGCCCTGAATTCAGCTTTTCTTATGCTCAGGCAGACACTGTCATTTGCTTGCAAGGCACATACTCCTGGCTTCCTGGGGCTAGATGTGCTCCTCTTATCTAAGCCAGGCTGACTGGTTTTTTTCCTTTTTCTTTTGTAAATGTCTGTAATCCAGCAGCTTCCCAGCGGGCCCCTGGAGCTCCCCATTGCTCTACACCTGAGAAATTTGCTACAGAAGCCCTAAAGAAGCCAGATTTCAAAGTGCATGCTATTTGTTTTTCCTCTCACCTCCAGCCATAATGCTTTGTTTGCAACACAGTAATCGTTCCACAGCCAGTGATTCCTCCATCATAAACACAAGAATATGACTCTGGGAATGTAGTGAGCAGTAGGAGACGACAAATTGTTCAGGCATGGCCTTTCCAGCAGGCTGGTCCTGATGTCAGAGCCTGTGCTGCCTTGGCGCGTGCCTCTCCTCAGCCCTCCTCTTCCTACCCACACTAGATGCTACTCTCGAACCCGCGCCCAATGCAAGGCTGAAGCTCAAACCCAATGCAGGCTGTAGAGAAACACCCAAATGTCTGCTCATAACTCAGAAACCACAGTCCAGCTTTGGAGCTTACCGTAGAGATCAGGACGGTCAATGCCCAGCCCTCGGCAAGAACTGCCACGTTCCTTTGGTAGAGGCACCCAGGCCTCCAGCCTGTGGTACAGAATGCACCTGTGTGGGAATGCACACGAGTGCCTGAGTCTGTGAACATTCAGCCTGCCATACAGGCCTCATGAGTTCTGTGTGGCTCCATACAAGCCGCTGGGCCTCTGTGTGGGTACACTCACCTCTCCGTGAGCGCCTGGGCACTCTGGATCTCTGTGCCCCTCCAGGTAACACCTTATTAGCAGCTTGGCCTGTGAGAGGACACTGAGGCCCCAGCCAGGTCCCCTTCCCAGAGGCCTTTAATCATCCACAGTTCTAGTAAAGAATGGGGAGGTGCCCCCAGCCCTGGGATGGTCCAGAGCCTTGGAAGGCAGGTTGGCCTGGCATATGGGACTGGTACAGAGCAAAGTGGCCATTTTCTTCAGGAAAGGAGGCCTTTTCCACAGAGGGCCAGGCCCTGGCAGAAATACCCCAAGCATTTCCTCTGTCTTCTTCCTTGTGCTCCTCCCTCTGCCTCCACCCTGCCTCTGCCCTTTCCCCAGGCCCCTCCTCCCCTATCTCATTTTTGTCTCCTTCCCTCTTTCGTCCTCCTTTGCTTTTCTCTTTTTTCCCTTTCTTCCCTTCCTCACCCCATTCCCTATCTCTCTGCACATTTTTCTGTGTCTTCCAGTCTGTTTCCCCCTTTTTCTCTTTGCCTCCTTGCTCCCTCTCTTTCTCTGATTCTGCCTGCCTTCCCCCCTTTCCCATCTACTTCCTCTTATGCCCACCAGGATTCCTCTCTAGGCTGCCTACCAGGCCCCCTGGAGCACACACAGGACTGCTGGATTGACCATCTGACCCCCGTGCGCCCAGGCAAGGTGAGGCGAGGCCATCATCCTGCCCAGGTCCCTTCCCAACACACGCGGCATTGCAGCCAGTCGCTCGGGCTCAGTGGACCACTGTGGGCACAGGTGGCTCCTTTGGAAGGCCACTTCCTTTGCAGATAACTAGTGCTTACATAAACGAATTGCCAAAGTCTGAGTTTAAAAAGAAGAGAAATCTCCAAACTAAAAGCCAGAGGGCTATAGTGACCTTGCCTGGGGGTGACATCAACCCCAAACACTGATTCCCACCAAATTCCAGCCTCCCTCCAGTTGGGGGGCCCTATGGGAGAAAATGAGCTCAACCTCTGGGTTCCCCGTCTTCAAACGAATTACAGGTGGTCTACGGAGGACCGCAGAGCCACGCGCGTTCACCACACCACACCTTCCTGCATGGCCAGATATCTCGGGGTCACACTGACTGCTCTAATATGGCTCCTCTTTCCTTTAACTGCCCAGGCAGCCCAGAGAGTGGGAAGAACCTGACCAGAGAGGGTACAGTGCCTGATCAAAGGACAAATCAACGGTCTCCAATCCCTCCAAGAAGGGACAAGAAAGTGCCGGTGAAACGTAATGGGACAGAGATAATTTCCTTTTCCAAGACTCCACTAGGGGAAAGTGACATAGGCCTACTTGGGTAAACCACTTGAAGGGGTGGAGGTGGTGAGACCTTCTAAACATGTTTTGCTTGAGTAACAGCAGGTAAGCGCTGCCCCCTTACCTGGGAATGTAGGTCAGGTTAATTGGAGGGGAGGTAGGAAAGTCTGGGCCAGAGGTGACAGCTCAGGCAAGGAAGGTGAGAAGCTGGTCCCTGCAGAGTTTTCCATCTCAGCCTTTCACTCACAGGGCTCAGTCTTGTCTTTAAATGGCACAGAATATTTGATTGAAGAGGCATCTAATTATCAGGCCCTCAGGATCCTTGAGACCTGATCTGGTTGTGTGGCTGCCTCTGTTCCTCAGTCCCAACCACCCCTTGTCTAGGCCTCCCTTTCTGCATTTGAAGAATGTGGGGCTGGACTCCATGGGTCTCTCAAGGTCCAGCCTGCTGGGTCAATCTGTGAATCTGTGCTATGATTCACTCTGAAATCAAGGCTGAGTGATAGAATTGGAAGCTCTTCCTGTACATTTTCTCAATGGTTCTCTTGGGTTTGTTTATCCCTCACAGTCTCTCTGATCCTGGCCTTAAAGAACTGGGCCACAATCTGATGATCAAAACAACTGGTGCAGGACAATTGCTTTGATTTGCTGTTGGCTTCAAATCTGGATTAATGGTTGCCTTTCTAATTAAGCCTCTGAGCACAGGATTTAAAAACTCACAGGTATCAGGTCCTTAAAATGGGCCAGCCCCTCTCACTCTGTCTCAAGGCTCCTTTTCTTTTATATAAAAAATATTTTTAATATCCTATTTACTATCCTGAAATGGAATTCATAAATAATATAAGCCACTTATGCACATGATTTAAAAAATCATTATAATGTTCTTAGTACATTATATAGGAGACATAAGAATTTATTACAAAATACATATTTCAATACAGAAATGTTTGATTACATCCTAACTAGAGACATAATGAAGTAGTCCAAAGTCTACACCCACACATAGAATCATGGATATACTTACACATAGAACCACATGTTACACCTATACATAGGATCATGGATATATTTACACATCGAACCACATGCTACATCTATGTGTAGAATCATGGATATACTTACACATAGAACCACATGCTACACCTATATGTAGGATCATGGATATACTTACACATAGAACTACATGCTATACCTATATGTAGGATCATGGATATACTTACACATAGAACCACACGCTATACCTGTGCATAAAATGATGAATATACTTACACATAGAACCACATGCTATACCTACACATAGAATCATGGATATACTTACACATAGAACCACATGCTATACCTGTGCATAGAATCATGGATATACTTACACACAGAATCACATGCTATACTTGTGCATAAAATAATGGATATACTTACACATAGAATCACATGCTATACCTACACATAGAATCATGAATATACTTACAGAATCACATGCTATACTTATGCATAGAATCATTTATATACTGATACATATGTGATTCTATGTCTATGACTGTGACCAGTAGCACTCCCCATGCACATGTATACAGGAGCATTATATTGGTGACTCAGATACCATGAGCAATGTTGATTTTCCAAAATGAGTTCCAAAAGAGTTTAAACAACTCAATTAAAAAAAAATTAAGTAATTCAGCAATGCTGCCTGTAAGTATATGCCCAAGCAAAATGAAATATATGTCCTCTCAAAGACTTGTATAGGACTATTCATAGCAGCCAAATTCCTAAGAGCCAAAACCTAGCAACAATTCAAATGTCCATCAAGCTGGTAAATGGATAAACAAAATGTGGTTTACTGCTATGGAATACTATTCAGCAATAAAAAGAAACAAACTATAATCCAGGGTGCAATGTGGATGAACCTCAAAAAACAGGATGCTAAGTGAAAGGAGAGAAATACAAAAGACTATATACTTTATGATTCTTTATATGCAAAATTTCTCGAAAAGACAGATCTGCAGAAACAGTAAGCAAATCAGTGGTTGCCTGGGGTGGGAGTGATAATTGACAGCAAATGGTACAAGGAAACTTGTTGGAGGGAAGGAACTGTTCTGAAGCTGGATGTTGATGATAGATGCCCAACTCCATCAAATTTACCAAAATCATTGAATTGAATAAACACATACTGAATTGATATCACTGAAAAATGAATTAATTTTCTGGCATATAAGTCATACTTCAATAAAACTGTTTTAAAAGATGTGCATCTCTTTTGATTTATATGGTAATTCCAGTTTCAAAAGTTCAACACACACTGGTACTGTGCAAAAACAACCTGTGTTCCTATTTAAAACAGAGCTAGTTTTTATCTGACCGGAGTCAGACAATTATGAACAAGTTTTTCATCTACATGAGTATCCAGGAGGACATGTGACAGTTGTGCAGGATGTGGGATGGTTTTTCACCGTGGAGGACTGTCCTGTGTATTACAGGTTATCCAATAGCCCCACCCCAGCCCACTAAATGCCAGAAACAACCTGCATTCATTGGGACACTGAAAAATGCCCCCATAACTTTCCCGATCACCTCCCAGGAAATGGTTTCTCCCCCACTGAGAATCCCTGAGATAGCCCAATATCGCATAAGGAAACTGAGGCCAAGCAAGGGGGAAACTTGCCCAGGGTCACGGAGTGAGCTAGGGTTCAGCAGGATTGAATCCAGACATCCTAAATCACAGTCCAGCCTCCTCAGCCTATTCCAGGCCTTTTCACTCTTTTCTTCATCTCCAGACTTCTCCATCATTCTGGTTCTAGCATGTAAACAGCTCAATCTCATTCGGAATCCTGGAAAAGGCAGGCGGGAGGCCAGAACTTGTTGGTATTATGCTGACACATGAATGTCACTCTCAGGGAATTCAAGCAATGGGGGCAGCTGTTCTAAGAGTCCCAAATATGAAGCTGTGATGGGTATATGGACCCAAGGATGTCAGATACCCACCATGCAGGCTGAGGTTCAACCTCTCCTCCCCAGGGTAGATACTGATGGTCCCCATGGTAGACATTGATCATTGACAATGGTGCACTGCCCATCTGAGACTGGATACAGACTCTGCCTCCTTCTTAAGGCAGACATTGTCAATTAACTGAAATTTCCAGAAAAGATACAGTTACTATCCTGGGGTGCTAGAAAAAGCTGGGTGCAGGTCTGAGACAAAGAACCAACATTAGTCAAGAAAGTTCAGCCTAGGAGAGGAGGAAAAGGGGGGTGTGATAAAGAAACAGACAAAAATGAAAGACTAGACAAGGACACTGGAAACAGAGTTTCAGGCTTTAGCTCAGGCAGATGGGTCCTCAGAGAGCAGATGCTCAGTAACTGCTTGATGAATGACCACTGATAGAAGAACAGGGACTGTCTGTCCTGGTTTTACAGCAACCTCTTAGTCAGTCCCCAAGCAGGTGTTTGCTGCTCCCCAAATTGAGGCTGGAGTCCCCAGGCCTCTGAAGCTCATCTCACAGCCTGGGCTTTGTGGAGGGTCCTTGACCCTTTTTAAAGGAGTTTTCAACCTGGGCCCAGGTTGTTCCCCAGAACAGCTAACAGTGATCACAAGAACAGGTTTCTCTTGGAGGCAACCAGAGAGATTCATACAATAGCTGAGTCTAGAGGCCAAGTGCATAGACTTTGAAGTCAGACAGACATGAATTTGGATCCCAGTGTTGCTAATTACTAGTTGCCTGATCTTGAGCAAGTTGCTTCTCTGAGGTCATTTTTCTCATCTCTCCCTGGGATCTAATTCACAGTGTGTTGTGAAGATTAAATGAATGGACATTCATTTGGCTTTCAACATCTATTCATCTCTTCCTCCATTTGAAAGTAGCCATGTAATTAGGTTATAAGAGCCTGCATCCCAAACTCCAGAAATAGGCCATCGTTGATCCAATCAATTAGGATAACACCAGCCCTGTTGCTACACTGATTGGTTAAGGAATGAGTTACCTAGGCTATGCCAATCAACCTGTGAATTTCTCCTGGTTAGTTCAGTTTGTTTTGGTCAGAGTAAAGTTCAGAAAAGTTCTTTGATGGAGCTGGGTGTGGTGCCTCATGCCTGTAACTCTGGCACTTTCAGAGGGCAAAGTGGGGAATCACTTGAGGCAAAAAATTTGAGACCAGCCTGCAAAACAAAGTGAAACCTTGTCTCTATAAAAAGTACAAAAAAACAAAACAAAATGGAACAAAAAAAACAAAAACAAACAAACAAAAAAACTCAACTAGCCAGCATAGTGGCATACACCTGTAGTTCCAGCTACTTAGGGAGCTGAGCCGGGAGGATTGCTTGAGCCTGAGGGGTTGAGGTTGCAGTGAGCCATGATTGCACCACCATACTCCAGCCTGGGTGGCAGAGTGAGATCCTGTCTCCAAAAAAAGTTATTTGATGGTAGATATTGTTTGATGGTAGAGCTCTCCATCCCTGTGCCTCCCCTAAATATGAATGAGGAATTGTGTGGCACCAGTTAAAACCAGCAGCCATTTTGAAGCCATGGTAAATCCAGCCTAAGGAAAGCCAACACATGGAACTGGGTGGAGTTGAATTACAGGGAAGCCAAGTCAGAGTCCTGATCACACTTTACCCTGTCTGTGAACTTTTAAAGCAAAATTTGAGTGGGGCTTCCTTTTACTTAAAACATAAAAAGCACATATAAGTCTTGAATAAATGCTAGCAATCAAAACTGTATGATAATCAAGAGGATTACTAATTGAAGCCCCAAAAAGAGTTTGATATTTTCAGCATATGACACACCAACAACTTTCCCAATGGTATTCATTTATTTCACCAATTCTTCTTCCTCTTTCCCTCCTCCTTCCTCTTCTTCCTTTTCTTCCTTCTCCTCATCTTCTCCTCCTCCTTCCTCCTCCTTCTTCCTCCCTCCTCCTTCCTCCCCCTCCTTCCTCCTCCCTCCCTCCCCCTCCCCTTCCTCTTTCTTCTTCATCTTTCTCTTCCTTCTTCTTCTTCCTCTTCCTCTTCCTCCTCCTTCTTCTTTCTTTTTCTTTCTCCTTCTCCCTCTTCTTCTCCCTCCTCCTCCTCCTCCTCCTCCTCCTCCTCCTGGAAACAGGGTCTTGCTCCATTGCCCAGGTTGGTGTGCAGTGACATGAACCCAGCTCACTACAGCCTCAACCTCCTGGGCTCAACCAATCCTCCCAACTCAGCCTCCTAAGAAGCTGGGATTATAGGCACATACCACCTCACCCAGCTGTTTGAATTTTTTGCAGAGACAGGGTCCCACTATGTTTCCCAGTTTGTTTTCAAACTCCTGGGCTCAAGCAATCCTCCAACTCAGCCTCCTGAAATGCTGGGATTACAGGAGTGAGCCACCATGCCCAGCCTACCAATTCTTCAAACAAATTAATTAAACAAATAATTATTGCCTTTCTACTACGTGACAAGCCTAGTGCTAGGTGTGGGGTTAGAGTTGGGAGCAAGATGGAGATGATGCTGCCCCCTCAGAGTTTATTATCTAGAAATTAGGTAAGTATTTAAAGCATGATAAGTGTTAACATGAAGAAATGGTAGCAGGAATGGATAAGTGTACTGGTCAACATCCTCCCCACACATCCCCTCATCTTTGATAAGTTTCTTTGTTACTAAGCAGAAAGGAAAGCCTGCATACTCACAAATGTGGGCATATTTAAAATGAAAACTTTGCAAGATTATAGTGAATGGAGAAACTCTACATCAAAGTCATATGGTTTTCAGTGTGAAGATGTCAGTATTTTTCCCTCCCTCCCTCCCTTCCTTCCTCTGCTTCAGCCAGGTATGCCTTCTTTACCTTCCTCTATCTCCTTACCTTCATCTACCTTTAAGACCCAGCAGAGATTCTATAAGAGGCTCCCTGGCCAACATAGGTGCTTACATTCTCCCTCCTGGGACCATGCATCTGTTTTCTCCTAGAATTCATCCTATTCTACTCCTTTAGTTACCCCAGGTCTTCTAGTATCCAACGGCCCATTCTTCCAGCTGACTATCATCTTGTCTTGTGCTCCAGGATCTGAGCTCTTATAATTTGCATTTGCCTCAGGGATATCTGTATTAGGCCATTCTCAAACTGCTATGAAAAAATACCCAAGACTGGGTAATTTATAAAGAAAAGAGGTTTAATTGATTCACGGCTCCACATGGCTGAGGAGGCCTCAGGAAACTTGCAATCATAGTGGAAGGCACCTCTTCACCAGACGGCAGAAGAGAGAATGAGTGCTGAGCAAAGGAGGAAGCCCCTTATAAAACCATCAGACTTCATGAGAACTCACTCACTATCCTGAGAACAGCATGGGGGAAATCACCCCCTCGTGATTCAATTATCTCCACCTGGTCCCACCCTGGACACGTGGGGATTATTACAATTCAAGGTGAGATTTGGGTGAGGAAACAGAGCCAAACCATATCATTCCACTCCTGGCCCCTCCCAAATCTCATGTCCTCACATTTCAAAACACAATCGTGCCCTTCCAACAGTTCCCCAAAGTCTTACCTCATTCCAGCATTAACCCAAAAGTCCAGGTCCAAAGTCTCATCTGAGATAAGGCAAATCCTTTCCATTTACGAGCCTGTGAAATCAAAAGCAAGTTAGTTACTTCCTAGATACAATGGGGGTACAGGCATTGGGTAAATACACCTGTTCCAAATGGGAGAAATTGGCCAAAACAATAGGCCCCATGTAAGTCTGAAATCCAATAGGGCAGTCATTAAATCTTAAAGTTCCAAAAGATCTCCTGTGACTTCATGTCTCACATCCAGGTCAAGCTGATGCAAGAAGCGGGCTCCCATGGCCTTGGGCAACTTTGACCCTGTGACTTTGCAGGGTACAGCCCCACTCCCAGCAGCTTTCACAGGCTGGCATTGACTGTCTGAGACTTTTCCAGGTGCATGGTGCAAGCTGTTGGTGGATCTGCCATTCTGGGGTCTGGAGGGTGGTGGCCCTCTTCTTATAGCTCCCCTAGGCAGTGCCCCAGTGGGGACTCTGTGTGAGGGCTCTGACCCCACATTTCCCTTTTGCACTACCCTAGCCGAGGTTCTCCATGAGGGATCCACCCCTGTAGCAGACTTCTGCCTGGACATCCAGGCATTTCCATACATCCTCTGAAATCTAGGCAGAGGTTCCCAAACTTCAATTTTTGTTGTCTGTGCACCCACAGGACCAACACCACATGGAAGATGCCAAGACTTGTGGCTCTAGAGCAATGGCCTGAGCTGTGCATTGGTCCCTTTTAGCCATGGCTGGAGCAGCTGGGATGCAGAGCACTAAGTCTTCAGGTTGTACACAGCAGGGGGGCCCTGGACCTGGCCCATGAAACCATTTTTCCCTACTAGACCTCTGGGCCTGTAATGGGAGAGGCTGCCATGAAGGTCACTAACATACCCTGGAGACATTTTCCCCATTGTCTTGGCAATTAATATTTGGCTCCTTGTTACTTATACAAATTTCTGCAATGGCTTGAATTTCTCCCTAGAAAATGGGTTTTTCTTTGCTACTGCATTGTCAGGCTGCAAATTTTCCAAACTTTTATGCTCTGTCACCTCTTGAATGCTTTGCTGTTTAGAAACTTCTTCCACTAGACACACTAAATCATATCTCTCAAGTTCAATGCTCCACACATCTCTGGGACGGCGCAAAATGCCACCAGTCTGTTTGCTAAACTATGGCAAGAGTCACCTTTATACCAGTTCCCAACAAGTTCCTCATCTCCATCTGAGACCAACTCAGCCTGGACTTCATTGTCCATATGACTATCAGCATTTTGGTCAAAGCCATTCAACAAGTCTCTAGGAAGTTCCAAACTTTCCCACATTTTCCTGTCTTCTTCTGAGCCCTCCAAACTTTTCCAACCTCTGCCTGTTACCCAGTTCCAAAGTTGCTTCCACATTTCAGGTATCCTTATAGCAGCACCCCACTCCCAGTACCAATTTACTGTATTAGTCCATTTTCACGCTGCTATAAAGAACTACCTGAGACTGGGTAATTTATAAAGGAAAGAGGTTTAATTGACTCACAGTTCCACATGGCTAGGTAGACCTCAGGAAACTTACAATCATGGCAGAAGGGGAAGCAAACATGCTTCACAAGGCAGCAGGACAGAGAAGTGCTGAGCAAAGGGGGAAAAGCCTCTTATAAAACCATCAGATCATGTGAGAACTCACTCACTATCATGAGAACAGCAACGTGGCGGTAACCACCCCCATGATTCAATTACCTCCCACTGGATGCCTCCCACAACATGTGGGGATTATGGAAACTACAATTCAATATGAGATTTGGGTGGGGACACAGCCAAATTGTGTTAATATCTAACCCATTACTCTGTCCTAAGGACTTGTTTTATACCTGTCCATATTCCTACTTGCTTACTGGTGGCTTATGAGACTCTGAAGATAATTCAATTAGTTCCTGGCCCTCAGCCTAGACTTCACTGGTACTTACATAAATTCTACTGCTAACATAATGCGGATAGTGCCTTCTCACTAACTGCAAAGAAGAAAAAAAAAATGCTCCATTGCTATCTCATCTTCTATAGCCTTGCTTTATTACATATTTTTAAAGCAAAGAAGTAACATATGCTTAAGGAGAAAAACTCAAACAGTATAGCATTTGGTAAAGTAAAAAGTGAAAACCTTTCATCTGCTCTTCTGTATCTCCTCTCCCTGGAGATATCCATGCTACCAGTTGGATGTGTAGCCTCTGACCTAGGGTAGTCATGTGGGCTCTAAAAGCAGGTCACGTGGATTCAAGCCCAAGCCTTATCACTTACTAGTTGTAGACTTGAGCAACTTGTAGGTTAGCTAACCTCCCTATGCCTTAGTATATTTATCTGTAAAAGTAGGCCAGACATGGTGGTTCACACCTGTACTCTCAGCACTTTGGATGGCTGAAGTGGGAGGATTACTTGAGTCCAGGAATTCAAGACCAGCCTGGGAAACATGGTGAAACCCCATCTCTACAAAAAACACAAAAATTAGGCATGGTGGTGTGTACCTGTAGTCCCAGCCACTGGGGAGGCTGAGGTGGGAGGATTGCTTGAGCCTGGGAGGTCAAGGCTGCAGTGAGCCATGATTGTGCCATTGCACTCCAGCCTGGGTGACAGAGCAAGACCCTGTCTCTGAAACAAATAAACAAAAAACACACCACTAGACTAATAACAATATCCTCTCATGGGGTTCCTGGAAGGGAAAAACTAAAAAATATACAGAACAATGATTGGCACTTGGTTAAATGCTTAATAAGAATAAATAATTATTATCTACCTTTAGTAACAGCTATATAGGGTCCCACAGGGCAGTTGTCTTTTATTGATAACTGATGTGGTTTACAAATTCTAGCTATTCCAAAATCATCGTCCAATACTGAGAACAAATATTTTGAAGTTGAGGCCACTTGGAAAATCTAGAATATGTGGTTTGGGTTTCCCTTCCATTCCCTTCCCTTCCAGTTCCTTTCTTTTTTTTTTTTTTTTTTTTTAGATGGAGTCTTGCTTTGTCACCCAGGCTGGAGTGCAATGGCAAAATCTTGGCTCACTACAACCTCTGCCTCCCAGCTTCAAGTGATTCTCATGCTTCAGCCTCCTCCTGA